>NC_050529.1:12759055-12780317 GCF_002922805.2 Oryzias melastigma | reverse complement strand
TGACTTGTTCACGTTTGTTGTGCAGATCATCCGAGGGCTGCTCAAGTACTGGCCGAAAACCTGCACACAGAAAGAGGTGAGGCAGCGACCAGCTGCTGCTCCATGCGGCGTCCATCTTTGGCTTCAACACACCTTCTTCTGTGTTTGTGGTTCAGGTGATGTTCCTGGGGGAGATCGAGGAGATTCTGGACGTGATAGAGCCGTCTCAGTTCATCCGCATCCAGGAGCCCCTCTTCAAACAGATCGCCGCCTGTATTTCCAGCCCCCACTTCCAGGTGATGAAGCGACACAGAAGGAAAACAAAACCCTGTCCGATACAGAGCTGAATGATGAATTTGAATGTGGTTTTTAGGTAGCGGAGCGCGCTCTTTACTTCTGGAACAATGAGTACATCCTCAGCCTGATAGAGGAGAACTGCCAAGTCATCCTGCCTCTGGTGTTTGCCACGCTCTACAGAGTCTCCAAGGAACACTGGAACCAGTTAGTAGATTCTTTTTCTTTTTTTTTCTATTGTAAAAGTGGTCTCCTAATCATGATTATGAAGATTTTAGCCAAAATCAAAACGTCCGTTTTGTTTTTTAAGACATATTTTCTGCAGAGCGGCAGGAGTTCATTAGAAATTCACTTTTTGTGGAAGTAAGATCTTAAATAAAGACTAATTTACCTTATAAATGATTTAAAAAAAGCACATCAGCTATGTTTTTGTAGCATATTCTGGCTTGAACTTTTGAATGTTTGACACTTTTTCTCCTTGAAAATGTATAAATATAATTTTAACATCTATTTTTGGTTGTTTTTAAGACTTCAAAGAAAAAAAGACAACATATAAGCGACATGACAAGTTGTTTTTTCTAAAGTCACGCAAAGTTGTGTATCCATTCCTACATTTTTAACTTTTAATTTGAAGAGTTATGGGTCTAAGCGAGGTTTAGTCATCACTTTGTTTCTCAAAGACTGAATCGGAATTGCTTCCCTACCACTATGGCTTCTCCCTACCCCTACATTTATCCCTCCAAGCAGAGAGAAATAGGAAACTAGTGTTTTTAAATTCAAAAGTTACTGCCGCTAGATGACGTCATTAACAGTCGCTGGTCATCCTGAACTGCCAGCACTCTGAAAACACACACAATTAGTTTTATAGCTTTTAAAAAGTCATACAAAAACAAAAAATCCCTTTTGGACACCATTACAGCTTCAAATGCTTCTGCAATTGGAGGAATAGAGAGGAGCCAGAGGGCAAGCAATTTGGATTGGCCCAAGATTATGTCCGAATTCCTTCCTGAACCCCTAAAAACTATCTAGTGACCTGGATTTTAAAGCAACTCAGACACCATGCTCTCTACTTTTTTCAACTAAACTTTAAACAAATGCATGATGGGAAAACTAATCGACCAAGTTTATTCCTAATACTTTCATGCAGAAGTTACAAGATAAATCCCACCACAAACACACCTGTACATGATAAAAACATGAAAACACCTGTAAAAATGTTAACGTGATGTAAAATCATACGTAAAAAGAGCAGATGAACTATACAAAAAACTAAGACAAAGAAATAAAAGAATTCAATTAAAATATACTAAAACAAATCTACTTTTTTAATGCAATTTATAATCAAGTCTCTTTAATTATTTTTAATGTTTCTCCTGAGAAAACTCATGTTCTTCTCTTCAGTTAAGCCTCCGTGTGCATACACAAGTGAAGTCTCATTTCATCTGTTTCTCTGCAGGACTATTGTGTCTCTGATCTACAACGTGCTGAAGACCTTCATGGAGATGAACAGCAAACTGTTTGATGACCTCACTGCCTCCTACAAAGTGGAGAAACAGAAGTGAGTGACTCTCTGATTTCAATTATGTGCTGATTTTCAGCTACTAAACACATTTTCAGTTGAAATAGACCCAAGTTTACCCTGGTCCTGGTTCGAGGTGGTCTCAGTTTGTCCCCTTTTCCCTTTCCAGGGAGATGAAGCGTGAGCGGGAGCGTGTGGAGCTCTGGCGAGGCCTGGAGGAGTACCAGGAGCGGCGGATGCAGATGCTGACGGAGGCCGCCAGGAACCAGCGCAACCTTCAGGAGCGAGGCGAGAGAGGGGACCCCCTGAGCCCCACGTGCCCCCAGACGGCTCACTCCGACCAGCCAGAGCCCAAACCCAGCGGGGCCACTTCCGGAGAAACCGCCACCTAGGTGCCGCCCCGCACAGATTTGGTCAGGGGACGGGGGGGGTTGAGTGCTGGGAGACGGAAGACGGAGCCTTGCATCGCCCGGGCGGCAGCTTTTTGAACAAAGGCTGCCCCCTCCGCCATGCAAGGCTGCACCCTCTTTCTGTGTGAAACTGGTTCACTCTTTTCTGCACACATTGAAACAAACATCAGCTGGTTTGTTAAACTGCAGGTCAGTACCAAAAACACAAAACAAAAACGGGTCGCTGGCTTCAAAATCAGCTGGTGCAACACTCGTGTTTAACGCCGAGTCATGGTCTGTAGTGTGACCTCCTTTATAGTTTGGTCCGAGATGCTGATTCATGAGTGCATAGCACAACGTATAACAAACAAAAGAAGCAATTTCACACAAATACCCTCCTCAAAAATATCCGACAAAATCCCACCAACGGAAGAAACCGAACCATCACACACGTGTGTGTCCAAACACACGGCTGGTGTGAGTCCTCTCCCAGACCGCCGGGTTCCACCAAAGGACGAGACTGAAGTCCCTCTACAGCTGAAGAAAGCGACAACACTGATATAAAGTACAACCATGTTCCTTCTTCTTACTTGTTACTCTACTACTACTACTCTACTCTACTCTAAGTACTACTGATGATGATGTTTTTATATATATACATATGTCTCTGGATATTTCTGTAGTGTAATATGGGAGAAACACTAGTGTAGCAGAAAAACCACAAAGGGGAAGGCTGACTCGATTCCTGGTTTCACATGTTAAACACACACGGCCATAACATGAGTTATGCTGAAATTCAGCAGAATTCCCCTTTAACGCATCTTAAGGAGGGGAGGAGTGAACTGGATTGAACGGGGCTGTTTTTCTTTTATTTTGAAGGTTTGGAGTAGGTGTGTGTTCAAAGTGGCGTTCCATCAAAATTCTCCAACACTTTCGTCCTAATTTGTTCTCATTTTAGTAAACAAGTTCAGTGTTGCAAAAAATTCAAAAAAGTTTGGAGAAAAGCCTATTTTAACGTTTAAATTTCGTATGTTTTTAGGCTAGTTTACGAACATTCTCTTTGCTGCCACCAGCTGTTCATCAGTGGAACTACATAAGACTTTTTGGATTTTTTTTTTTTTTTTAATACATAAAATTCTCAATTTTAACCTGGCAAAAATTTGATTCCTTGAACAAATTAGTACTTTAAACTAGTGGTTTCAAACCCCTGGGCTGCGGACCGGTACTGCTCCGTGGGTCACTTCTTAGTACCGGTCCGCAAAAGAATAAATAAATACGGTAACTTTCAAAAAATGTTTTATTTCTTATTCTGAGGGAAGTTTCATGTTGTAAAATAAGTCACATGTACTAAATAAATTTACTACCTTCTTAAATCAGCTGCTTTGTCCGCTAAATTAATAAAAATCAAAATTCTAAACATTTTTTTAGAGCAGAAAAGAGTGAGTAAATGGAAGATGACCCTTCTCAAACACACAAAAACAAAAGAAATCTGGATTAAAGTTGTTCCTACACTTCTATCTCTGCATGGGGGCTGACTCTGTTACAAGGAGGCTGCTAATAAAGCTGTATTCACTAAGAATTGATTATTATATTTAGAATATACAATCCTCATTTTACCCTTTAATCCTTCAAAACTGCAGCTGTAAAAACAAACACGGACGCCACGAGTGTTTGAAACAAAAGAAAAACAGTTCGGGTTCTGACTTTGAGCGTCTGCTGGTTCGGCAGAACCGATGCTGCTAGATGGCGATCATTGCAATGAAAACTGTTTCCATTGTGAACCCACAAAAACTCGATCATCGTGACAGTGATGGGGTGAAGAGTTGCGGGAAAAAAAAATATTTTAGCAATATTTCCATTCTTTCAAGATAATCTGTGTTTTTTAGAGGGTTAACGACAAGCGTGCGGGTTCACCGCCGCTCTTGTTTTGACTCCGGTTGCGTCCTTGATATTCACACTGTCTTAAAGGTACTTTGTGTGTACATTTCTTTGAAGAAAACAAGGATTTTTTGCTTTGTCATGTTGTTTACTTTATTGTTTTTTGTATGATCTTGTTTATTTTGTGGGAGACTGATGTTGATGCTATTTATTTTCTATTTGATCAGGAAATGTAACTTTATTTGAAACCGAAGGTCAGGGTGTGTGTGTGTGTGCGTGTGTGTGTGTGAGAAGCAGGAGATGCGTTCAGGCTGAAAACGAAAGACGAGTTTTCTTTTTTTTCTTCCTCCCCTCTCCTTCCTGAGCGTCAGGGTTTGAATCTGAATGTATCGTAAAACAAAAAAACGATTGTTTTTTTTTTTTATTTTTTCTTAAAAGCGTGGCGCTGCTTGGTGGTTGCCTGGTAACCAAACCTTCAAACCAAGTTTTACCGTGTTCACTTCATGCCTGAATCGACCACTTTCTGAAATCCTTTCGATTTGCAGCTTTAAGATTAAAATTTTTAATATTATTTTGCACAAAGGTTTCTCCCCGCCAACAATCCTGCCCACAACTACTGCCGCTCTGCAGAAACTATGTCCAAAAAAGCAACACTCCAAGTTTGTCATATATGACTTTACATGATACACAATGAAAATGACTGCAGAGAAGATCTCTAACCACTGAATGAAGACATTTTATAAGAACTACGGATGATAAACTTTAAAATAAATACAGTTTTTGACAAAAAAGACAAAGAAAAGTAAAGTAAAAAAATAAATAAATCATAAATTACCATATTTTCTGCAATTTAGTGTGCACTGAATTATAAGGCGCATCCTCAAACATCCCCTATTTTGAACTTATGTCCCATATAAGTCACATCAACTATAAGGCGCATTAAGCAAACAAGAGTCAGTTTATTAGCTGTGCTCACAGTATCTCACGTTAGCCATGTTAGAAGAGTTAGCTGTGTCAGCTTATTTACAAAACCTGCAACTCTCGACCTTGTTTTCTGATACCGTTACATGATAACTATGTTAGCCACATTAGCATACTTACTAAAACAGCCAAACTTGTTTGCAGTTTGTAAAAAACAGACTGATTCCACTATGTGTTAGCTACATTAGCCACATTAGCATATTGTCAATGAACACCCAACCTTGTTTCCAACTCTTAAAAAAACTGATTTTGACAGACGCTCCACTCAAAATCACTTCAAATCTGAAGGATTTTCAATAAAAAATTATCCGAAAAATACTTTTTTTTTTTGCTTACACATATTCTGCCTCAATTAATTGCAAAAGTTATTTTCAGTTTACTAAAATAAAGTTAATAAATAATTTAGAGCAGTTGTGGGGAGTTTTTTCTTTTTTTTTCCAACTAGTGATAAAATGATGTTTTTAAAAATGCACAGAAGGAATTTGTTTGGATTTCAGAAATCGTCTTGATTCAGGCAACAAACTTTCCAAAACAAACAAAGGAGCCGAACTGCTGAACCTCCCGAACCACAAAACCTACTTCAAGTTTTTTTTCCTCGCAAAACTTTTTTTTTTTTTTTGTATCAGCAGGTCAGCTGATTTAAGAACGAAAAGGAGCTCCATCTCTCGCCGTTCCAGAGTTTTCAGTGCAGTCTGTTAGCGCGTCAGAGTTCTAGTCGTCCTCCGTCCGTTCTGGAGCTGCGAGGAGGGGTCCATTGACCGTCGTGTGTGAAACTCTTAGTTCACGCCATCGAACCCGTTTCAGGTCTGAGGGGTCAAGTCGGAGGAAGAGCACGGCAATAAGTCAGAGCAACAGAACGAGAACTGAACCGACAACTGCATTACGTAGCAATTTCACCGAAGTTTTAGATTTGCACTGTCTGCCCAATGGTCTGTGTTTGTTGTGTTGAAGATAAAAACCATAGAGAAGATGATCAACAGGATGCAGAAAAAGATGTATATTTTGGGGACCAACAAAGCAGTGGGGGGGTTGAATGTAGAGTCTTACTACTGTATGAAACATTACAGAAGGATGTAGAACGGAGAAAAAAAATATGTGCTTCAAATGAAACTTCACTTTGAGAAAAACATCTCCAGAGTCTGGGCTGGTTTCTGTGTGTCGGCTTCTTTACTGCTTTTCAAAATCTGTACCACACTCTTAAATAAACCTCTTCGTCTAAAATATGTGCAAAAACACAAAATATCACTCAGTAGTTTTGTGTCATTTCTATTTTAAATATATTTTAACACTTGATAGTAACTTTACAGTGAGAACAAATGGTTCATTTTAAGGACAACCTTGAAAACATTTTATTTTAAGTAAATAATCTGTGACTCCCCAGTAGTCGGAACACACCCTCCAGTCGCCCTTCTAGAAGAGGGGAACCACCACTCAAGCGTTCAACTCCTTCCACCACGTTAAGGTGGTGATTCTTCATTTTTTTTCTCTGGGTGATGTCACACTGACTCGCTCCAGTTCTCAAATACAGTCATTGGGTTGAGGTTGTGATTGTTAATTGAAATCAATTTAGTAAACAAAATAACAGCAACTGTCTTAATGCAACTAAATGCCTTTTATAATTTTTTTTTGTACTTTGGAAAAGTTTTATCTCAAGATCTCCTTTCTAAGCAGTTGAGACACATTACTGTAAGAATCATTCAGTACAGCTGCAGAAATTCAAAATATTTCTGAATCATTGGCCACAACTGAAATAAAAATGACTCCCCACGATTTGAATCCAACTGTGCGATCCCCTGACGTACTGAAGATATTCTAACAGTTCAAATTTGAATGAAGTGATTCATGGGTGTTATTCATGCCGAGGCATCCTGAAACAGTTGAGCGCAGCCTCCCACCCGCCCACTGTGGGAGATGCAGGCTGAGGTTAGGCAAACACAGAGAAGCAGCCGTTATTTTCCAGGAACTCCCCATTATTTGTGACTTGGGGTCTCCAACGGTATTTTATTCTGATTGCCATGATGTCAGAGTGTCCTACAACTCTAACAACCTTCACCAAACAACAAGGGCAGGTTAGTCCCACTGACCACAGCGTACGGGAGCAGCATCTAAGATGGTTCATACCTTTAAAAGGTGAGTTTTTTATTTTTATTTTGAAAGAAGTCTATTAGCTGCAATTAAAAAATGTTTTAACAGTATTTGTGTTGTTTCTTTATAGCTCCTATTTAACCATTTACAAAGATCTTCAATTTTTATCCAGATAAGGTTTTAACAAAATAAGGAGAAAAAGTTGAAAACGAAAGAAAAACATTTTTATTTTATTAAATATTCTTTCAAACGAGTCAGAATGACGGATTTTGTTTCTTGTAAAGTCAAGCGTTTGGCTGCAGTTCCCACTACAAACGCTAGAGGGAGTAGTTTGACCATCTGAGTGAACTCCTTCACTAAAGGAACATTTTTTTCTTTTAATTTTATATATCCCTCGGAAAATATTACTATTTACAGATTAATTAAGCTATAGTTTATATTTTTGAAGATAATTTTCATTTTTTGCATCATAAACTTAGAATGTTTGTTTCTGAGAGTTTTAATCAATTTTTTGTCCTTGCTTCACAAGCACCTTGATTCGCCCTCCTCCCCTCCCCACGCTCCTCCTGGTTGCCATGGGAATAGTGATGTGCGTGTCCGTGACAGCGCCACTTCGTGGTTTCAGAGGCTGCGCGGTGCGTGAGTTCACCTTCGTGGCTCAGAAGCCAGGCTGCAAGGGGCTGCGCATCACCACAGAGGCCTGCTGGGGGCGCTGTCACACCTGGGAGGTAAAGAAAAAATAAATAAATATATTTTTAGTATTTTTTTCTTATTCACAAAATTAAAAAAAAATGAAAACTATAAATTGTATATGATTTTCAAAACTTAAATATATCAATTTACAAAATAGTTCTTAATTTTTCTTAATAATTTCTTTATTTTAAACCAAAACTTGAATTTCCTTTTTGTTTGGAAACAATACTCTTAGAATTATTGTTCAAACCATCTAATTTATGAGCTAATTCAGAATTATATATTTTTTAAATAATGTGTTTTATATATTTACAGTATATAACTAAGCTCTGTTTGTGTTTGATCCCCACAGAGGCCCATCCTGGAGGCCCCGTTCATCCACCGTCACCACCGCGTGTGCACCTACAGCCACATGCGCATCCTGAGCGCCCGTCTGCCGGGCTGCCTGCCCGACGTGTCCCCCCTCTACCACTACCCCGCCGCCCTGCAGTGCCACTGCTCCGGCTGCTCCACGCTGGACACGGAGTGCGAGACCTTCTGAAGGCTCCGCCCCTCTCCACAACACCTCTGTACACTAGCATGTTATAAATAAAGGTTGGATTTCTAGCATTAAGTGGTTATATACATCATTGAGTTCAACAATCCTCTTCTGCCCCCAAAACATTTATATTTTTGGGGCTTTTCCTGCTTTTTTTTGACAATAAAGTTGATTCTTAAAAACACTGTCTCTTCTTACTTGTTTCCTCATTTAAATGTTTGCATTTCTTATCTTTAAATCTTGACATTAGCAGCTCTCTGTGCAGTATTATCTGCTATATTTGTTCAGACAACGATAAAGCTAAATTTAGAACTCTTCATCCTCAAAGAGCATTCCACAGGCTTTTATGTGGATAATTGTCCTTTCCATATTTCCGTTCCTCTGTGTGTGTGTGTGTGTCCTCACGTGCTCCATTTGAGCTGTGTCACCAGGTGGAAACTCCACTTAAGTCCTGCTTTTAATGAAGGTGCTGTTTGTGTGTGTGTGTGTGTGTGTGTGTGTGTGTGCTTCAAAAAGTATAAGGTTTTATAGAAAATTGAACTGAACTCAACAAAAATCTACACACAAAAAACTGCACTGGTTCTGGCTGTTAGAAGAAGGTGAGAACAAACAGTCAGAAAACAAGAACAATAAACATAGCAGACAAACACAGAACAGAAACAGTCACACTGCAGTCAAACACAATTTCACAAGAGAATGAACAAACCCAGAAAATGTTCTTGAACGTTCCACCTGTGAGTGCTCGACTGATTATTACTCCAAACTGAGACGAGGAACTGCAACTGCTGACTTTTTTTGGAAGTGTTTGAATAGGTGTGTATGATTTTGTGTTACCGGTTTGTGTGTTTGTGTGATTTTCTGTGATTATGTGGTAATGTGTGTGTGATTTTTCTGCGTGAACGCATGTGTGAATGATGAGATGTGTGATGTATGTGATTGTGTATGATAATGTGCGTGTGATGACACAATATTGTGTGTGGAATTATATGTGTTTGATTTTGAGTGTGTGTGATTTTGTGTCTTTGTGTGTGCATGTGATTGTGTGTTTGCAATTGTGTGTGATTATCTGTGGTATTGAGTGTGTGTGACATTGAGTTTAGTTTTGTGTGATGATGGTATGTGATGTTCTGTGATTGTATTTGTTTAATTTTAGGTGTGTATGTAATCATCTCATGTATGATTTTTTTGAGTGTCATGTTTGTGTGTATAATAATGTCTGCTGGAGTGTGGTTACACGTGCATGTGTGTGATTGTGTGTGTGAGTGCAGTGACTCACCTCTTCCTGTCCTCCGTTCTTTGTCTCCTCTTCTTTCCCCCTGGTTTGGACGTGATTCAAAGGAACACAAATTTATGTTTCAAACTGCAGTTGTGCGTATGTGTGTGTCACTGTGAGGAATGATGTCACTCGTCGGGTTTCCCATCAGCATGAGCAAAGCGGGAATATTCATCGTGGAACAGGATAATTGTGTTTTGCTTTTGCACTTTTTAAGGAAGAAATCTATCAGTAAATTTCCGGAAAAGTTTAATCCCACAATATGAAGATGTGAAACAATCAAAGATTATGAAAATAAATTTAACTCGGTTTAGTTTTAGTGTCTGAAAGTTTTTATTGTTTTTGACTATATATATATATATATGTATTTTTTTTTAAATCATATTCACGTCAGATTTATCACCTAACATGAAACGTTTCATTGATGTTTATTTTGATTCAACATCCTTTGAGGACGAATATAAACGCAAAAGGCTCAAAAAATGTACACAACAGGTGTTATCAACAAGATTTTTATGCATCATATGATTAGAAATCATGAATACAGTCGATTTAAGGAGGCAATATCCTGTTTTTACTGTCAGTAAAACTGGCAACTTTTCTTTATATTATTCAAACATAGCTAACATTACGGAAGAGGATTAGGGCCACTGAAAAAAAAAAGCCCATGAAAAATTCTGACTTTAATCTCAGAATTCTGAGAAAAAATTCAGAATTCTGACTTTAAAGTCAGAACCTTGACTGTAAAGTCAGAATTCTGAGATTATTCTGACTTTAATCTCAGAATTCTGAGACTTTAAAGTCAGAATTCTGACTTTAAAGTCAGAATTTTTCATGGGCTTTTTTTTTTTTTTCAGTGGCCCTAATCCTCTTCCGTACTAACATAGCTGGTATCTGCGTTAGCGCGTAGCTGCCAGCGCTTGGAACAATAACATTGGTTTTGTAACTTTAAAAAGTCATGCAAAAACACTTAAAGAGCCATTTGGGTCAATTTCTCACTGACATCATCCCAACAGGAGCCACAAAGTTTTTATCACTTTTTTAGAAAAATAAGACACTGATTTGTTTTTATATTAATGTTAATATTATGATAACTATAAAAGATTTTTTTGGGAAAAATAAAACAAAGCTTTTTTTTCTCAATCTTGAAATAGTTTATGATTTTTGTCATAGATTTCACATGACTTCCTTTCAAAATAAAAGACAAGTCGATTTATCTCAATGCAGCAAATCATTAGATTTTAATTTTTTTAGACAAACATTTGTAAATGTAATGAACTAAATCTGCTAATTTTTACAAACACTTAAAATCCTTGAATTTGTTTAAAAATAGAAAATCCGGTACCTCAAAAATCAATCAAAAAGCTTATAAACTAATTGAATCAAGTTTTATTTTTATTTTTTTACACTTTATTACTTATGTCCTTTTTAAAGTTATACTTTTTCATTTTTTTTTTTAAATTTTTCTTTAACCAGAGAGCCACAATGGAGAGGTCAAAGAGCCTCATGTGGCTCAGGAGCCGCAGGTTGCAGACTTCTGGCCTACGCATTACCCGTAAAAAACATTTCGGACACCACTACCCCTCCAAATGTCCCTACAATTGTAGGGAGATAATTCAGATGTGGCCTTTTACTCTCCTAATGTAAAAACTATATCAGAAAATCTCCTTAGTCTTTCTGTCGTGAACGCTCCTCTACAATAGATAAAAAATATATATACTGTATATCTAATTTAATCTCAAGTGGAGACGGATCAAAACAGAGTTCCAGTTTTGTAGTTTCTCCTTCTAGATTTTTTAACAGCTTTTTTTTATTTTGGAATCATCCGGATTACCTGTGCTTTAGTGGCTTAGAGAGATTTCTCAAATGAAACACCATCGTTGCTCAGAGGTGACAACAAACTAAACCTTTACAAACACACACACATGAATCCGAATCCAAACGCAGGGTGGGCTCTGTTTTGGTGCTGCGCTGATGGAAAACCTATCAACTTTTCCTGTGTGTCACAGCAGCAATTGTTCCCCCAGAAGGTTTCAAAGTGGGGAGCATGAGTGAACACAGAGAGTGTGGCGGGGGGGGGGGGCTGAGAACTTTCTGTCCTTCACAGCACAGGTGGGACATGCAGAAAGAAAAAGGATTCCCACACTCATCTCTGCAGTGTGTGGGTGTGTCAGCAGCTATAAGCGCCGCTACCTGAGCTGCTGGTATCACTGCACGAGGTTCACGCCACGCACACACCTGTCTCACCGCACACCTGAAGTCTCCTCTGTCCAGGTAAGAGCCTACTTTTATTTTACAGGTTTTTCCTGTTGGTAAGCCACAGTTTCATTCATAAAATGCTTTTTATATTATTTTTTGTCTTAAAAAGCTTGAACCGTTTTGCCCTATTTTCTGATTTATCGGATTAAAATTCCACTTTTTTTATTTCGTTTTTCAAATCTCTTTAATAATAATATTGTAAATAAGTTTTATTCAAAACATCAAACTAGGAAAGTTTCACTTAAAATGTGCTTTAATACTTTAAATGTTGGGGGAAAAATAGAAACAGATGAATTGAACCTTTTATGAAAGGAAATGCACTAAAGTGTCATTAAAACAATACAAGTTTAAATTGGTAAATTAAAGACAAAAAAAAATAAATACTGGTGAATTTTAGATGTTAAGAATTAAAAATTTTGCATTTTGAAAATTATGACTATTTCTAGTTGTATCTGAAGACCCTTTTTACCAATGATGGAGATTCTTTTTGGCGACATCCAGAGGAAAAAATTTGAGCCCAATGGTTGTAGCTCTCACCATTTCTGCAGTCCCCTCTGCTGTTTTCATAATTCCGGACAT
Organism: Oryzias melastigma; assembly: GCF_002922805.2. Taxonomy (NCBI): domain Eukaryota; kingdom Metazoa; phylum Chordata; class Actinopteri; order Beloniformes; family Adrianichthyidae; genus Oryzias; species Oryzias melastigma. The sequence goes on along the minus strand of NC_050529.1, from coordinate 12,767,850 downwards.
CCTCCCAAAGCGAGGTGTTTCCCAATTTCCACCCATTTTACAGAGTGGAAATCCCATTTCAGAAAGAGCCCCTCCAGCAGTCTTAATGACATCCCCCTGGGCCTTCTAGCTGTCGCAGCACTGCTGGATGCAGAAGTTTTGGGGATGGGAAAAGATGACTGCATGATTTAAAACCATGGAGGCTTTGCTGAGGTTGTGTGTGTGTGTGTGTGCGTGCACCAGCAGGTAGCTGCTAAATGAGGCAGAGGGAAAAGATTCAGACAGGATTTGTTTTCATTCACATGAAGCGGTACTCAAGCGGGTGACGTCCTGCAGCAGGGGAAACCACCGCGGATTATCACTGTGTGTTTATGTAAGGGGGGGGGGGGGGAATAAAAAGGAGAAAAAGTGAAAATAGGTTTTAGCTCATGAAATTACCCAAAGTGTATTTTATTTTGAAGAAATTGCTCATTAAAACTTTTTTTTTCCTAATCGGAGTGGGTCGCTTTATTTTGAAAGGGCTTTCATTTTTAACTGCTTAAAATGGTCATTTGGATTTATTTTTTTAAATTGAAGACGTTTCCCCAAAAAAGAAACTTCTTTAATTTAAAGAACTAAATCCAAATGACTATTTAAAAAACTTTTTCTGCTTCTGTATCATTATGTCTTTACAAAAATGCTTAAAAGACCCTAAAAATGTTCTAAAAACCCCATGAACTTCCTGTTTTCTGAACCAGATGTCGCAGAGTTTGTCCTCCAGCATCTGCCTGCTGGCTCTTCCCCTCGTATCGCTGCTGCTGCTCTTTTCTCCAACCGGTTGGAGCTACGACGGCCTCGCCCCGGGATGTCACCTCTTCCGTAAGTCGGATTATTTTTCTCCAAGAAGTTCTGCTCGAAACCAATCAGGAGATACAACTTCCTGTCAATCAAAGTGACTGATTAATATTCTAATAAGAAAATCTTCTGTTTTCACTTTTGCTTAGTTAGTTAGAAATTTTTATTAAATAGAAAAATGACAATAAGTTGATTTTAAAATTGGCTTCTCATTTATTTTAAACTTAAATGTGTGTAATGCAATTTTTCAAAATAAAAAGTTCATAAAAGGTTTCTGATTCAAAACATCAGAGATGAATTTCAATGAGCCCTGCAGAGAGTATGTCCGATAATTTGTTTTTTTTGTTTTTTGGCTAAAAACAGTGTAATCCTAAGTAAAATACTACTGGAAATGCTTTGAAAATAGATTAAAAGAGGATCAGAGAGGGTCTTTCTGTCATTTTTTCAAATCTTTTAGATCTTTTAGACCTTCCTTGTCGAGTTTTTTACCTTCAAACATGGCAGTCAAAACAAACGGCCAGTTCTTTATACTTTATAGATGTCTTTTGAAACCTTTTGTGTAGGAAAAAGTCATAAAATGTAAAAATAAATCCAAGTGTTGCTTACGTCTGCTTGGTTTAGCCTTCAACGTGACCATCCGCAGCGACCGCCGCAGTACCTGCAAGGGTTCCCACGTGCTGCACGCCTGTGTGGGTTACTGCGAGTCCAGCGCCTTCCCCTCCAGATACTCCGTGCTGGTGGCCTCCAACTTCACCCACAACATCACCTCGGCTTCCAGATGCTGCACCATCAGCAAGGACGCCAAGGTGAGTTAAAGGGATTGGGGTGGAAGATCAGTCCTACCTGGAAGCGTCCGTCATGTTCTGCACCTCCACAGGTCAAAGTTCGGCTGGACTGTCCTCGAGGCCGTCACCATGATGAGATAGAGATCCTGACGGCGAGGGCGTGCCGCTGCGACATGTGCCGCAAATCCCGCTACTGACAGCATTTGTCGTCCAACTTTAAACCCACTTTGGAGGATTTTAACTCAACGGAATGAACCAAAAACACAGAAAGCAAACAGGTTCCAGCAAGAAACTGCAAGAAAAACTCCTAAATGAATCGTTTACATGTCAGGCTGTGAGTCTTTAGAGTTTTGTTTTATTCTCATTTGCATTATTCTGCTCCATAGCTGTCCTGGACTTGTAGGACTTTAATATTTTCTTATTTCTTACTGCACATTTGAGGAAAAATGTCACCACTGCCACAAACTTTGAAACTTGCACCCACATAGCACCCAGTAAAAAGCAAAAATTTTGGCCATAGAGATCAATCCCCCCCGTATATTGATGACATCACAGTGGGTGAAACCATCAAAAAATGAACGGAGCCAAAATCTCTTATAGAGCTAAAAAAAAAAAAATTATAATACACTAATGAAACCAAAACACACATCAGGATTTTTTACAAAATTATGATGGGAAGGCCACATAATCACGACTTGGTGGCCATGTTGTTGAAAAGTAAGAATTTGGCCTTTTTTTTTTTTTTTTACTAAATATTGGAGAAAACCTCAGCCAAAGTTTCGTTGACCTTTGACCTCAAAAAGAGCCCGGTATCTTGAATAAAAATAAATAAATAAATAAAAAAAATCACCTTTAAAACCAGCTACAAATTTATACTCTTCCGAGGGATTTTGAACTATTAGCTCCCAAGTCCTTGAGCATCATTAGGGAGCCACTCGAGGAAAAAAATGTTAGTTTCAAAGTTTGTCGATTTTGAACAAGCTAGCAAAAGTGACGTTAAATTTCCCTGTTGCTCGCACAGCTTTTGGAATAATGTGAAAAGTGCATAAATGAATCGGTGGCTCAAGCTAAACAAAACGAAATAATATACAATATGAACATATCAGGCATGTGGCTGTGGTTAATGAAAAATCTCCGTTGCCAAGGGATTTTAAAAATTTACTTTTGCAAATTCTTCTAAAAATGACATTGATCTATTCGTCACACCCAGGTGAACAAAAACTAAAATAGTTGCTATGGGGATAAAACCAACAGAAAAGCCACCTTTTAGAAAAAAAGTTTTTTTTTAATTGATTTTTTTCCTATCAGCTTTGACCAGAAGGGGAGGGGGAGGGCGGGTCAGAGGAGGACGGTGGGGGTGGGTGGATTTAATTTTTTTAACTTTTCAAGCACTGGTGTAACTTCAACAAACAATATGAATTCTCTTTGATATTTGGATAACAAAGTAGAACTTCAGTCGTAGTACTTTCATAACTCAAAATGTTTACCAGTAACACTTTGTAATAATCATCACGCTTGAGACCCAAGAATGTACTAAATGTATTTATATTTAAGAATTTGAACTTCAAAAGGTTAATATGTAAATATGTTAATAAAAAAAGGAAAGATTATTGCAAACTGCATTTAAATGAAAACAAACAAGAACTGTGTACTTTGTGTTAAACTGTCTTTCAATAAAAGGTCTTTTCTGCTAATTTCACTTGTGGATTATTTTTTTCAGATTACTCTGAGGGTTTCCATTGCAGGTTTGACCTCCATCGGATCTGAAGAAGAACCCACAAATGTGTCTGCAGAGCCAGAAAAAGAAGAAAAGCAGTTACTGAGCTGCAGAAGCTTCTCTACCTGGATATCATTACGTGAGCCAACAGCAGCTTCTCGCTCGTCATTTATGCTTCAGGAAATCTGGCGTCTGTCTCGTTGAGGATGTCTAAAAATCCTCAAACGTGTGTGATAATAAAAGCTGGACTTCCCCGACACTCTGTAATCTGTCTCTCTCACACATCAGCTGTTCAAATCGCGTTTCCTCCGGGCTTGAAGTCAATCATTTTTACGAGTGAGAGTGGCTTCATCATCTCCACAAAACCACGTCTTATAATCGGTTGGTAGGTAAAACAATGACTGACCTCAGCAGTCTTCTGAGGAGTCCTGGGCTGGCAGGAGGCCCCCTGTGCCCCTCTGTGTCCTCAGTCATCTCGGGCTGCAGAAGGAACCAGCATTAAAGCAGTGCAGACTGTGCAGCAGCTTATGCAACCCACAGTCTAATGAGCGTTTCATGCAAAGTATAGACTTTATGATGATGTCTTTGAGGTAAGAACCTCCAGTGACTGGTCCATCTACAATAATCAAATGGGTTTTGAGTGCAATGGTCGTCTGCCATTAAAGTCAAAGTGGTAGAGTTGTTTTTTAATGGTTTGACTGGAAGCCCTAGTACCACTCATATCTGGTAAACCAGTCAATAGCTATGAGGTGTTTGCTGAGCCTTATCTAGGTCTATAGGTCCTTCTTTACTGGTCATGGTTGTGGTCTGTCACTCATTGATGACACCTTGAGATAAACCAAATTCTTGATTAACATTTGACTGCCAACTACCAGCCCAAGCCAGGGGGCACTACTCATACGTTGATGGCTCTTTCAAATAACTTACAGGTAAAACCCACAGAATGTTGACATTGATCCAATGTTATGAAGATTTTTCTTTTAGAATTGTATTTCTTTTGGTTTCAATGAGTAAAGCACTCTCTACACCGTGAGACCAATATTTGGAAAACACAAAATGAGGTGTGTCTATCCCCCCAATCAAACCCGAAAATCCAATGCATTCTCACTCCAAACTCGTCATATATGGACGTATGGTTCGGTCCCCCTCCATGTCCCTTTTTGACATTTTGGATGTCACCAACTCATCGTTTTTTGATGAATTAGATCAGAAGTCCCCGATCTACGGGCCGTGAACCTGTCTCGGTCAGAGGGGCACTTTGTACCAGGCCACAGACTAAGAAAAAATGTATCCCCAACTCTCGGGACCCGGACCGGTGCCCTAACTGGGTGCCAGTACCCTAACCCAGTACCGGTTCTGTGTTCGTTACCACATCTGGTACCGTGTCCTGATGGTTGGGGATCCGTGATTTAATGAGAACAGCCAGAACGTCACAAAACGATGAGTTGGAGACACCCAAAAAGTAATGCAGAGGGGCCCTGAACCATATGGCCATATATGAGTTGGGAGTCAGAATGTGGAGGAAAATCTGTGGAGTAACAGCATCCACTGAGTTCTTACATTATCCCTAACTTATTGTGAGTAGTGTATGGAGGACAACATTCGACGGTTCTAAAGTGGCCCTCTATGAGATCTGACCTAAAACCTATTGAGCATCTTTGGAAAGGTGATACAACTTTAGACAACTGGAGCAGTTTGAGTCCCATTGAAAGTCACAGGAATCGCTTCATAGCAGTGATTGGCTCAAGTAGTCGTGAAACAAAATATTAAGTTAAAGATATCGTCATTTTTGTCCAGGTCTGTTTCGTGATTTTATTGTTGTAGATAATTTTGTTGGAGTACAATGTATGACTTTACTAGTTAAACTTCATAGAATTTTCAGTTTTACTTTTGTCAGATTCAAGTTATTTTTTTAACCCTTGTGAGTTTTTTCTTTCAGAGTACAAACTATGTTTTCCATGTGTGTAAGTATAGATAGTTAAACATATATTATATCTTTGCACAAAAGTATTACAGCAGATATGTTATTGCAACAAACGATTCTCAGAGAATTGATGTGTTTGGGGTGAGATTTGATGAATAGTAAAAATAGTGACATTATTTTAGGAAAGTAATATAAGTGGGAAGTGCAGGAACTTTCTCTTTCAGTTAAAAAAATTAAAGCATAACAAGTTTGGATCATTTTTTCCACTTGAAACAAATGCTGGGTAAAAATAGAACAGAAGGAAGTGGAAAAAAGTCGGGGTGGACGGATGAGAGAACGTGGGATAGAAAGAGATGAAAGGCTGCGGTTGGTGGGGGTAATTTTAGGACTTTGCTGCTAATCAAAGTGAATTGCATCCCAAAGAAAAGCACGCACTTCCTCACGTACACAAAAATCGCACCTTAACTCCTGCAGAACGTAATGCTATTATGAACCGTAATCTCCCTTGTTATCCTAGCTGTCTGCGCTAATGTTAGCCTGAGGCTGCAATAAAGAGGAGATGCTGCGAGTGAGTCTGTATGTGCGGCGCTCACAGGAAATGAAAGGGTTGCTCTGAGATGGAAATTGGGAAATGAATTGTTGGAATCAGTTAACTCTAAATAACTTCTGACTGAGCAAAGGGACAAAACAGGTATAAAAGCATAACCTCATCAAAGGCTGTTGGATCTTCCTCTGGTTTTGTGTCCTGGTTGCACAGGTCCAGCGCACTGAAAAGCAGAAACAATATTTACTTTGAAAACAAATCAAACAATTGAAACTCCTGTTATACCCTAAAAGCTAAAGCTTTAAAAATGTATGATTTGAAAAGCAACTTTTCTCTGTCAGAATCCGCTAAGTCATCTTGGTTTCGTAAACAGTCGAAGATTTAGGTGAAGGGGTGTAACGATTCATTTCAACAATTTCTTTTCATTTTTGGTTGACGATTTAGTTCAAAAATTAAAAATTGTTACACCCCTACTTAGGTGACATCTTGGCTGTTAAAAGGTTACAAATGCGTCACTCAAAAAGCATAAACTGACATTTTTTTGCTCTTTTAGTAATTATTTCATTAATGTAGTCTGCTGGATAGTCTACTTGCATTCATACTGAAGTAAACTGCACTAGGGTTCACTTGTGAGCAAACTAAGACTTAAAATTGCTGTGAACTCATGTAAAAATACCTTCAAGTACAGTAATTGAGATCAAATCTGAAGGATAGACGTTTAAGGTACTTAAATCACAAAAGCCCCTTTCCATGGAAAAGTCAACCCAAAAAATCTGCATTTCAGGCTTTCCCGTTCAAAATGTTCATGCTTTGCTACACAAGTTTTTACGTCCGTTCTTAGGCTCTACATACAAATCGGGCGTTCACTGAACGTAAGCTAAAACGTTCAACCTGCTGAACTGGTTGATTATCTAAAAGCTAAACTTTGACTAGTCAGGGACTTGATTTGGTAGTGATGTCGCACCAACTGTACGTACACTAGTGAACAGTAGAAAATAAGAAGAAGCCCCTCCCTGCTTGTCCATTGTGAACATCACAGGCTGAATGTGCATTCATGAAACTGCATATAGCTCATTCATTGAAATCATACTGTTGGTTTTCCTGATAAAAAAAAACTGTTGCAGTTTTTTCTTTATAAGATCATGTACAAATCTTAAAATCCTTTAAAAAAGTAGAGTATTTTTGAACAACGAAATGCATCTTAAAGATTTCTGGTGTTTTATAGTATTTTTTTCCCTAAGAAGTGCAGTGCACTGTGACAAGGAAGACAAGAACAAACATTAGTTCACTCAGGAAGTGTACTGACAGAATATAAACGCTGTTATTGTTTTTGTAGATATTTTTTTGAGCACGGTGAAGCTTTCTTTTCAGTTTCCATTTATTCCGGCAGGTTTAACAGAAAAACAAAACGCTGTGTCGCTGCGGGGCGTCATGTCAGGTGATGAAGCAGCCTTTGTGAAGGGAACACAGACCCACAGTTTATGTAGTCGTGACTTATTCAGCAAAAATGTTCACTTAAACTACTGCATCTCCATGAGCAGCCTCTTCAAAGGCGCGTGTTGAGATGAAACATCGCCCGATGGTTCTTGGATGTTGACACAGTTTATGCATCTCATCAAAAAACCAACAAAAAAACAAAGGAGAGATCCCGTTTGAGTTCAAAGAAAAACAGTCACAGCATAAGAATTGTGTCTGAGTGAGAGCCTGTTGAAAATCATCATTTTCGCCCCACTGATCTGACTGTCAGAGTGATTGAGGTGGCGCCCATTCGCCTCTCGCCAGCGGAGCGTGTGAATCGGCCTAAGCGAAGGAAAACAAAGACAAAAGCTGTCCCACAAAAAACGTCTAAGTGACTGCACTCTCAGATAAAAGGCTGCATAGAATCTGACTTAGCATAAACATTAAATTAAAGGGTCTTAATTTTAACAGCTTTAAATGGTCATCTGAACTTAGTTTTTAAAGTTGAAGACGTTAGCCTCTGCTAATTTCACATCAACCTTTGTTCACACTCTCTCCCACTAGCTTATAGCTCCTCACAAGCCCAAGCTAACATTAGCATAGCATAATAAATCTGAGCCTTCTGTTAACTTGGTTTATTTCTGAAGAAAGTTTCACAGCAAACATATTGATTGTCTCTGAGCCATTTGATCCAGTTTGTTACTGAGAAAAAACAACCAACAGCCCCAAAGTTGCACTATATTGTTTAGAAAAATACATTTTATTTATGTTTTGTGGCCATTAAGCCATTCATTTTATAAAATGTAGCTTTAAATATTTACAGTAATCAAATTTCAATAGTTGTGTTTTTCTATAAATAATATTTTTCATTCCTTCTACTTTTGACAGCAGAAGTTCCTTTCAAAATAAAACACATCCTCTGTTAAATAAGACCCTCCTGCTACAGCAGATTTACTTAAATTAAAAATGTAAGAAAATAAACTAAAACATGACATTTTCTATAAATATGACATTCTTTTTTTCCATTTACTTTAAAACATAACTACATTGGTATAGAATCCAATTCATTTTAAGTGCTTATAATTAGTTACGCTGACTGATTAAATCGTTTACCATCATTTTGATGAGTTATTTGACATATTAAAAATCAAATGAACCAAAACTAAAAACCCATCATTTATTTAAACTGTTTGCATTTTGATTCAAAGCCAAAAAGCCACAATGAAGTGATGAAATAACTGGATGGAGCTCTGGAGCCTCAGCTGTGATCTCACCTGTCTTTGAAGAAACCTTTTGCTGTGGCGCCCTCTAGTGGTGAGTTTCTCCTCCTGCGCTTTGACGTGTCACCAACAGATTTGTCCTAAAATAAAAAAATAAAAATAAAAAAAATGCGAAAATGAGAGGACTGAGATCAAAACTACTCCTTTAATTCACATAACAGGCTAAAAAAGTTCAAATAAAAAGATTAAATTCATGTTTCTGTTTTTGTATTTGTGTATGAACAACTCACCTTTTCTATTTGCTTTCCTGAAACAAGATAAATAAAGTTTTCAT
>NC_050529.1:12683404-12758958 GCF_002922805.2 Oryzias melastigma | reverse complement strand
CTATCCTCACCGCAGTTCAGGTTTTTCTCCAGGTACAGGAGGACGGTAAATGGGTAGAATTTCAACTTTTTCCCTGCACGTTTGCACTTTCTCACCCGCCGCTTCCTGTCTGCCGCTCACAGTTAACAGAACGTACTTCCTCGCATGAATCCAGCATGTTTAAAGCATGCTGTAAACATTCAACGATATGTATATGTGCTGATTGGAGAAGAATTTGAGGATACAGGGAAAGGCCGTGTAGTGGGCAGAGGAGAAGGGCTGGAGATGCTCCAGGTTTCCAAGAACAGTCCTGATCATTTCCTAAAAGAAGAAATTAAACCAGACTAAATACACTAATCTAAATAAAGATGCAGAAAAAACATCAAAAATTACCTCCAATTCCTGATTATTGGAATCTACTCCAGTTATTTCCTCATCTCTGTGGGAATAAAAATCATTAGATGTGTTAGAAATGGTATTTATGTCATTGTTTTTATCGAAATTCAAATATATATTTTGATATTTTCTGTAATATATTGGTAAATTATACTCTGACAACATCACTAAGGGAATTTTAAGTCCTTTCAACTCATCATGGTTAGTAAAATTTATTTTTTTTTGTTTTATTTGACGACTTTTTTAGTTTACCATCTTTAAAAAACAAGATGTGACATCATAATTTAAAAAATAAATAAAATTAATTCAACATTTTGACATATTTATTATAAACAAAGCAACTCCAAAACAGAAGAAAAAAAAATTATGTGACTTCTCCCACAATTCCCCACACCTGTGCACGTGATCTTTCCTAAAAATAGATTTAACATCATTTTATATTAGACTGACTATGTTTAACATCACAACCTGCACCACCTAGTGTTCAGATGAGATAACTGCAAGCAAAACACCAGAAACAAGTTAACTGTTTTCTTATTTGAAAGCTTTGTTAAACTTATAGAAATAATTTCAGATGTTCCTAGGCTCGAAATCTTGTCTCTTATGTCTGAGTATATTTTGCAGATCCTGTGTGATTGTAAATAAAATGTCTTCTTATGCTCGGTGAAGTACATACATATCAGGATTTTTACAGTAAACAATAAATAAAAGATTTCAAGGCATCAAAAACTAGCTTTCCAGAATTCACTCACGATTTAACTTTATATTCAATCCTCAATTGAGAATTCAATATGAGAAATAAAAAGTACAGCTTATTAGTTTAAAAATAAAAGTTCAATCAATGGCATTTGAAATTGTCATGGATTTTTAGTACCCAAATTCCAATGAAAATATATTTTAAAATTAACAATTTAATATTCAAAAATGACATTTCAATTTATTTGTTTTAAATTCATTTTAAAGTAACTTAAAATCATGCATTTTATTTATTTTTTGGCAACTAAGGGTTTTTCTAGCCACGCCCACATTCCTTATATATTCCTATTGTATGTAATGTGTTTTCGTTCAGCTTGAGCGAACGATTCATGTAATAAATGTTCACAATATTCTGGTAAAAAGAGTACAAGCAATAGATGAACGCCACTTTTGTGAGCTTGCCACACTGGTGGGTGATTTTATTTTAAGAACATTCAGACCTTTTACTGAGGTCAGCAAATCCTCGGTTGTGGTTATAGACTTAAGGAGTTTGTGTGTAATATCGTAAAAATATAGACAAATTTCCCACTTTGTCATAAAATAGCTTCCAAGCCATTCATTCCATTCATTTTTTAATTGTTTCAGTCATTGTAATAACAGTCATTTTTGTTTTATTGCTATTAATGCATTTTTTTTAATATTGTGGCCATAAAATCCACCATAATTGACTATTTTAAATTGATTGGCACAACCTATGGATATACAGTGGATAAAGTTAGAATAGAATGTTCCAGAAAGTTGTATCTTGCCTGAAGCTGCTGCCTCCTCTGATCTTGAACTTGTAGATCAAACCACCACCAGCCCTAAAGTAACGAGTTTCTGGCAAAGGGAAGCTGAAAGGCCGCAGTGACATGGCTGACCTGTAGAGGGGCGACCATCCAGCCCAAAATTAATTCAGACATAAAAAAGTCAACTAAAAACGCGTCAAAAAATAATACGAAATCACATACTTGTGGTAATTAACGGATTTACGCACATATGAACAATTTTTTACTCTGTTTTTAATTTACCGTAATGTCCGAAGAACGACGCGACCACTTGGAGAGGGTCCGTCAATAGTTAAACGTTTGGCTGTCAATCAAACTCTTTACAGCTTGTGATTCGTTGGACCTGTCTTAGTCCCGCCCAATGACCCGTAGAGTTGTTTTCATTGGTTGAATCGTCTTCCAATCAGCGGCATCGGAGCAAGTATCGCTATGGTGACGGGGAAAAAAGCCGCCCAAGAACCGAGTCACGTGACCACCAGCTGATATACATTCAAACAAGCTAGCACATGGCTAACGTGGAGGTAGAGTTTCTTTTTAAATGTTTTTCTGTTTCTGTTGTCTCCTTATATTTGCTCACTTTTAACTCACACGATTCTTCCTTATTTATATATGTTCACATAAAGCTGAAGGTTGGGTGAGAATATTTATTAAATGAAGGTTTATTTACTTATTTTTGTTTAATGTTGTTCATTTCGGCATTTTTTAATGTGATTCTGTGATCATCCGGTGTTTCATTAATCTTTGATTTGCTTTATCTCATTAAGTTTTATTAAAAATGTTAAAGTTACAATGTATTTGATGTTCTTACTTTTTTGCCAGATATCTGTAGACTGGACATTTCCATTGAAGAGAATCTCCTCAGATGTCTGCCCCTCCATCTGTTGCCCTCAACAGCGGGCTTCAGATGCCCCTCCTGGGGTTGGGGACCTACAAGCTTCGTGGTCCTGAGGAAGTGCATGCTGCTGTGGATGCCGCTCTGGCTGCAGGATATCGAGCTTTTGACAGTGCCGCTGTTTATCGCAATGAAGCCGATTTAGGCAGCGCTCTAAAGCATTTACTGCCCAAATATGACCTAACCAGGAAGGATGTTTTTATAACTAGGTTAGTGGTACACTTAGTGGCTTGTAGATCATTTGCTGTGCCTTATTTTTGACTTTTTCTCTGCATCTCAACACAGTAAGTTGGGCCCTAAGGATCAGGGTGAGAAAGCCAAGGAGGCGGCCCTCCACAGTCTATCTCAGCTGGATTTAGATTACATTGACTTATACTTGATTCACTGGCCTGGGACACAGGGTCTCCCTGTGGCGGATCATCGGAATCCAGGTTTCAGTTCTTCTCCTTAAAGAATCAACAGATCTTTTACGATATTAAAATTAAAACGTGTGTTTGATCGTAGGCAACCGAGCTCAGAGTTGGGCCGCTCTGGAGGAGCTGCACGGCCAAGGGAAGCTGAAGGCCATAGGAGTGTCTAACTACACACCAGCGCACATGAGGGAACTGATGAGCAGCTGCAGGGTCCCACCTGCAGTTCTTCAGGTGCACAGCAGATAATAAAACCCTAATAATACTAAGCAAAAACAATAAATCCAAACCTAAATAAATCCTTATTCTAAAAGTTACTGTATAGGAACCCGTGTGATACTTGAGCACCTTTGTTGGTCTTTATATATTTAAAAAAAATGTCACTATTTCTTCCTTCCAGGTGGAGTTTCACCCGCGGTTGTGCCAGGCCGAGCTAAGGAGTGTGTGTGACGAGTCCAGAGTGTGTTTCCAGGCATACTCCTCCCTGGGAAAAGGAGAGCTGCTGTCCGACCCGCTGATCCTGGAGGTGGCAGAGCGCTACAAGCGTACAGCGGCTCAGGTAGGTCCATTTCTACTAGGGGTGTGTATAGACAAGAGTCTGGTGATACGATACGTATCACAATATGACAGTACAAGAGAGAAGATTTTCCTTTTTTTTTTTTTTTAAGTAGCTTTAAAATGGTTAAGGTACCTGAACATATTTCATTGTGATGAAGCAGTGTGTCAGGGTGAGGGAGTGTTTGAATGTGGCTAAGATGCATTTTTTGCTAGTTTCTAGCAGTCTGTACCGCAACCCTGATTTCACCTCTCATTGGAACAGCATCAGTTTTTTTTTGGGACACATCCCGAGTTAAAACTGACTAGTTCATTCCTCATTCTGCTATTTAATAACAATCGTGAGGCTCAGAGTTCACTTTGGATTCACATCTATCACAAGATGGTTCTCATGAGATCTTATTGTTTTGGTGCGGTGTAGAGCAAGATGTTGAAACTACATGTTTGCCTATAATTTATTAAATATCACCTTGAAATTCTTTTAAATTGTTACGAGTATCACCAAGTAAAACCAAATAACCAAATAATAACCAAATAAAACAAATGAAAAAAAAATGTTGGTGTTTGGCCCAAAAAAAATTGAAATGTCAGAAACTTTTTGCTATTCTAAAATAAACGTAATTATTTTTAGCTTCAAATGTTCCAATTTTTTTGGTTTCAAAACTCGAAATGTCAATTTCCAAACTTTTTTTCAGCTTCAAATCTTTTTTCCACTTTTAACTCTTTTTTTAATTTCATTTTCAATTTTGAAATTTTCAGATTGAAAAAACGAAGAAAGAGTTGAAAGTGAAAAAAAGGTTTAAAACTGAAAAAGTTTTGAAATTGAAAGTTTGAGTTTTGAAACCTAAAAAAGCTGAAAATAATTGTTTATTTTAGAATAACAAAAAGTTAACACAAAAAGCTAACATCATTTTTTTCAATTTGTTTTTTTTGGGGGGGATTTCAAATAATATTTTCCTTAATTTAGCTCCATACAAGTTTCTTACACCCCTAGTTTCTACCAATCGTTGCACATTCATTCTGGTACAATAAAGTTTTTTCGTTCTCTTGCAGGTTCTGTTACGCTGGGCTGTGCAGCAGGGAATTCCGGTGCTCCCCAAATCCTCAAATCCTGAACGAATCGAAGAGAATTCCAGGATTTTTGACTTTGAGTTGAGTAGCACAGACATGGAGAGGTTGTCGTCTTTGGACTGTGGACACAAATACTGCTGGGATCCTTCACAGGTGGCCTGAAACGCCTTGTTTTAACCTCAAACTTTAAAAGACATAGTGCTTTGCATCACTATTTGCAGCTCTATTTCAACATTTTTTAATAAAGTTTTTTAAAAAACAAAAAAAAAACACTCTTAGAATCATTTATTAAAGACAGCATATAGCAGAGGCTTGACAGCTGTAGAGAAAATACATTAAAAAAACAAAAATTATTTAAAAAAAAAATCCACTTAATGTATTAAAATTGCATTTCTTCCCCTCCCAGACACACTCAAAGATTCAAGTAATACTAAGGATGGTTTCGGAAAACTCCAGGCGCCCGCGCAGGTTCGTGCTTCACTGCCCGCTAAAGAGCCGATCAAAAGTGTTTCCCTTGCCGTTGTGGCAGTGAACGCACCTCCGAGAGTTTGTGCTTTCCCCCTTCAGCGTCCTAATAAAGATTTAAGGCTGTGAAGTTCAAAAAAGGCGCTTCATCTAACGCGACAATTCATCTCCCGAGAAGAAAAGGTTCACCCGAGAGCCAAAAACAGTGCGAGTAATCTCTACCAGCTCATGAGTACAAATATTGTCCTTTAAGAAGTGATTAGATAGATCAGAGTAGTGGCATGAAACACATCAATCACGACAGCTGAGAACGTTTTTAGAAAAATGCAGCACCGTTCAGATTGTCTGGAGTTCCAGAGTTTAGGGAAAAAAAAGCTATAAAAAGAGCGTTAGTAAAGATAACGCGATGCTGCGATTTGGTCTGCGAACTTCCCCACTCGAGGAAGACGGCGAGCAGAACGAACGAGGAACCGTTTTCAAAGGTTTACAGATCCCCGCTTCCTCAGCAGAACACAACACACAAACATCAAATCCAGCTGTAGCGATCCGACAAACTAGCCTTTTTCTTTTTCGTTTGTTTACACTAAAAGAAAATATTCACATCCTGAATTCAGCATCGAAACCCCGATCTTTTTAAGTAGTTTTTCTTATAAATGCGACTCTCAAAGCCCTTCCTTTGGACTGCAGAGTCAACAGCAGTTTAATCGTCCTTCGTAACATTTATCACAACAGCCATGGATTGTACACAGCCTATTGCAAGGATTAGCCACGCCCACCGGACCGCCCGCTAACCTCTTTGATAAAACCTCTATTTAAAGCCCCTCCCTTGTCGTTTCATAAAAATATTCACAAGGTATTTACACTGAATGATCTCGGATTTGTGCTTTTTGAACGCAGGTTTGTAACCCCTGAAGATTTACTCAGAAAGCACTTGTGCATCGCCGAAGATTGTCCCGCCGCGCGATTGTTCGGACGAGCTCACGATGCAAAATCGAGCACTTGTCTGTGCCAGACGGAGATAAAAGACGTTAGGAGGAGGAGTTTTGACTTCCTCTGACGGCGTGGCGGGCGTCTCCTCCAATCGCTTCTATGTGATGGTCATTTTTATATGCTGATTGTGTCAAAGATCTAAACTTTCAGTCATGTGGGCGTTTTTTTTTTACATCACAGTCAAAGCAAATACAAAGAAGGACAAACATGTTCTAAAAGAAATGAGTTTAAAGGTGGACAGCCCAGTCTTAGTGTTCGGATTCCTCTCGTTTTCGATCGGGACGATCTCCCCTTTCATCGATGCCCCTGTGGTGTCCGTCAGAGTCCTTCATCACAACAGAGTCCTCCTCTACTCGGTGCGGTGGCTTTCGTGGTGGCTGTACTCTCCTTCGGCCTCCGGGTGGCTGAAGAGGTAGTTCCACCAGCTCGTGGAGTGGTGCATCTGTTTGGTCGCCCCCGCGCTCCTCACCTTCCTCATCTCCTGCGCGATGCAGACGATAACGTTCAAATTCAGGAAACCACCTCCGTCTGCTGCCCCGCCCCCTTGCGATCCACTCTTACCCCTTTATCCAGCAGGCTGTCGAACTCGTCGCTCATCCTCCGAAGCTGCTGGCCGTACTTCTTGGCGGCCCACAAGGCCGGAGGGGCTGACTTGGATCGGCCCCTGAAGGCCAACCCGTCGGTGGGGGTTCCAGCCTCGTCTTCCCGCGGGAGGTCTTCATCTCTGGAGTACGTCGAAACGGTGGACTCTGAATTCAGCCTGGTACGCCCGTTACCTTTATGACAAATAAGGAAGAAATATGAACTACCTGGAGGAAGAGGTAGTCATGGAAACACACCTTCAAGCTTTTTGATACATTTGTCTAAGATTGAAACTGGACCAATGAAGAGGAACCACAATTCAGGACTCAACCCTTTAACCACAGAGCTTTATCTCCATTCTTTTGACTAACTCTTCAACCGTTTTACGCAATTCATGTAATTCCAGCAGATTCTGAAGCAGAGAAAAGAACAGATATACAACACTACAGTAGTGAAGTAGTTATGCAATCAGCGTAAATCAGAGGATTCTTTCATGGAGAAAAGTAGCTTTGCACGGTTAATGCAAATCTCTGTCTGTGAGCAGTTTATAAATAAAGTTTTAGGTTAAACATAATGATGTGGCGCAATGAAAACCACTAGCTAAAGACAAAAGAAAAATAACAACCAAACAAAAAGTATCTGATGATTTGTGAACATGAAGACAGCTAGCAAAAACCCAGTTCTGTTACACTGATTTATTTAAAATGCTGAAGGAATTTTAATGAGAAAAAGCATCAGATCTTGGGATTTTTTCTGATGTTAATCAACAAGGTTGATGAAATCGATTAATCGATCTGTTCTAAGCTTAACTCATCAGTAATCTATCCACAAAAGTAGAGATCGATCTAACGTATAAAGCTAAAGTATGCTACCTTGATGCTAACATACAATGGGATTTCCCATAGGACGGCTAATGCTAACGCTTGGTTGACGTAAACATACATTGCTGATTAAATGAAAATCTTTATATACTCAGATATAGTATAAATATTTTTAGAGAAGCCATCCATCCATCCATCTTCTTGACCGCTATGTCCCTTTCGGGGTCGCGGGGGTGCCGGAGCCTATCCCGGCTACTGAAGGGCGAAGGCGGGGTACACCCTGGACAGGTCGCCAGTCTGTCGCAGGGCTTTTAGAGAAGCCATTTGGGATTTTTTTTTTGCTCATACTTTCTTCTTCTGGAATAAAATATAATGCTATAGTGTGATTGCCACCTAGTGGCCAAACTGAAATACCCTCCAGGAGAAGCAGAACAATTGTAGGGGCTTCTCCGTTTGAGAAACCACATCACACTGTATGCTATAAAACAATCTCATTATTATTTCACTAATACATTTTACAGTATGTGAACTTTATCAGATTAATATGAATATATTCAAAACACACATATACATATATATACATATATATATATATATATATATATACAGTATGTGTGTGTGTGTATTTCTAAACAAAAGTGTCTAAATGTGTAAACTGAAGCTGTTGTTCTGTCTTTTTAAGGTGCTGACATGCTGCCCTCAAACATCTTTAGCAAATTCAAACCAGATTGCATTTAAGCCTTTAACACGGGAGCTTTAGCTCCAGTTTTGACATTGTTTTGAATATCGTAACTCTTCAAACATTTATGGAATTAACGCAACTCTAGTGGCTTCTGTTGCAGATAAAAATAGCTGATGTGCAATAGTTAGCTGATTCACGTTGTGTGGAGAGTCGAAGAGTTTTAGAAAGTCAAAGAGCGCTGGCGATATCTCTGGTGTTTAAGACACTTAAAGACAGAATCCATGCAGCAGTAGCTCCCAAAACATAAACAGTTGAGCTCTTTCGCCTTTATGTGACATTTAAGGTTGTTGGGGTAAGAATACCCACTCTATAATGCAGTTCATCTATCACAGTCTCACTATTTTGTGGATTTTTTAGAGGAATTTTCACGTGTTTTGTTTTTACAGCGCACTGTGTTCTGCGCCCTGATTGGCTGTGGACTTTATCAATCAATCTCATCCATCCATCAAAATCTGAACACATTTTTAACCACAATCTGATCTTTGTTTTCAATCAGTATTCACTGGACTAATTTACAACAAAGGTTTGACCTTTAAGAGAAAAAGGTGTTAAAATGAATAAAACTTTATTGATCCAAAAAAAGGCAAATTACTTCATGTTAGTGTTTGTCTGAAAAAAAAACATGTATAATGATTTTTTTAACTACTTTAAAACATTAATATCAATTGTAAAAACATAGCTGACTACTATGCAGATTCCACCTATGGCAGGTTATTTTTAGAATTAGTTAGATGTATTAGATAAAAGGAAAGCAGGTATAACTGAAACATTAATGTAAAAACAACAGTTTTTAAGTTTTTTTCTTTTTTACCCTTTTTGTTCTTCAAACATAAGTTTCTCTTTGTATTACATTTTATTGTGAGTCATTTAAGGGTGAGAAGAAGCCTCTGACACTTAAACTACATATATATATAATTTATAAAGACAAAAAAATCTGTATTAAGTAAAAGGTTTATTTGCACTAAAAAAATAGTACTAGCAGATAAACTATTCTGAAAAAAACAGAGATGAGCTGTAGCTGCTTTTTTTTCTATGGGGGTCATAGGGGTTGCTGGAGCCTATCCCTACTAACAAAAGGTGAAGCTGACAAACAATTGACTATATAAGAGAACTGGACTGAGCAAGTGTGCCATCACACAGAAAATAGTTTACCAATGGCTCCAATGAAATGAAGTTAATTAAGTTGCCATCTTTTTTGCAATGTAGACGCCGCCATGTTGGAACCAAAAATCGTTGTTAGGCAGCAATTGGTCCAAATTGGTTTGTGTTCTCATTTCTATGGCAACCAATCTAGCTAATTCGTAGTGAGTAGGATCAAATATTTTGATTGACAGATCCTACTTTTTTTGAGGCATCTGATCTCTTTGAACCAGTGAGTACTTCCTGTTTGGAACACCAGGTGGGAGGAGTCACTTGGTCCAGTTCTCATATACAGTCAATAGGTACTTCCTAAAACAGGTCACCAGTGCCAGGGCCCAAGATAATCCAAATTCTGCTTTGTAAATCCAAATGTTTTCAAAAAGTACTCTTAATTTCCCATGATTCCTTTGGTCTACCTACTTGTAAGTCGAAGCTCTGGCAGGGTGAGGGCATGTCGATCATGAAGGTGCCCCCCTCCTCCTCCTCCTCCTTCTCCTCCTGATGCTGCCAGGTCAAGTCTTCCTCCCTCTACCTCCTCGGATGACTCCGAATCGTTGTCTGAGATGGAGAACTTTGCTGCCATCGTGACATCTGGAGGGAAAATATATATGTATAAATTTAAAGTACATGATGTACCCATTCCAAAAATTCACAACCATGGAAGCTTGATGCTCATTTTAAATCAAGACCATCACAGAATAAATTCTATTTTCGTTCACATTTGGAGCTGAAGTTAAATATAAATTAACCTAGGCCCAACTTTCAACTCCTAGGGTCATTAAACGTCTAAAAAATTAATTGAATGAATTCCGTGTCTACCTGAGTATCACACCCAGCTGCATATCTATGGTTCAGTCCAAAGGTATTAAAAACAACAACTCCACACGAGATAAGAGCACAACTTTGTCAGCACGCGCTTACTTAAGGCGTTATAACATACTTTGTTTTTCGTAGTTTAACCAGCTCGCGGGCTGTGCTCTTCGTCGACACACTGCCTCGTTTGTTTTGTTGTTGTTGACCGAAGAGGACAAAAGAAACTTCGTACAGGGCGGAAGCGGATCCCCTCCGCCTTCCGCGCGGCTAAAAAGAACCCTCTAGAAGTAGTTTTTCTCACCCGAAATCTCTGCGGCGTCCGCCCCGGAGGTGGGAAAGAGTCTCTGAAGTTAGCTTCGAGCGGCAGAAACTGCTTGTTGTTAATGTTTTGGTGTTGTCTGCCCGCGGCACCATACACCCCTGCTCCCCTTTCGCCCAATCGCCGCGCGCCGCTGCACTTTCGCAGCGCGCTGACGTCACTGTTGCGAGCTAGGACTTGTTTGTCTGGTCTGCCTACCGTAATGTCCAGAAAAGACGCGCACATGGTTTTTCTTGAACCAAAAGCCTTTTTTTTTCTTTCTTTTCTTTTTTCACCCACTTTTTTAAAGTTAAATCTTTTAATATTCGTCCGTTTAGACCAGGGGTGTCAACTGTTACTCCCAAAGAGGGCCAGATTTGGTGAGGAGAATATTTGTGAGAGCCAACCTTTATTCTTTGAACCCTATATTACCATTAAAATGCAAATTAATTTTTTTAATGAAATTGTTATTACTTACTTTGAAATACTTATTTTTCTTCCATAAAATAGAAAAACAGCTAAATACATTTTACCAAAATGTTAATAGTCAATTTTACACTTAAAGACCATGGACTATTTAGTTAGTTAGCTTAACATAATTAGCATTTCTTATAAAGTGCTTACTAATGAGCATGTCTTGAAAACGGACAGTCTCTTGACATATTAGGCAAACAAATTATTATTATTTTTTTTTTTTTTGGTTGGCATTTTAGTATTAAGCTAGATCATGTCACAAAAATGGTCACACAGAAGTGTTGCCGCAGGTTTTAAATGGTTTATAATCAAGATATTGTACAACACAAATATTTTAGAAAGTGCTGGAAGACGCATATAATTGATTTTATGACAGGAGTCTTCTGGCCCGTGGAAATTTTAACAAAGGCCATATTTGACCCACTGGCCAGACTTTGGACGTGCTTAGCCGCTTTAGCAAAAACTAAAAAAGTAATAGTATGTTATTTTATTGTTGAGGATATCATAACACACTGTAGCATACAATCTCTCACAGAGGATAATATCCTCGTTAGGGCTGTACAAAATACACAATACAAAGTCATTTACTGATGGTAACCAAAAAGACAGAATATTTTGAAGCAAAAATTAAGTAACTTAAAATGTGTATAAAAAGGTTGAAAACAGATCTGAAAAATCAAGAGTCTCAAGAAATAGCAAACATTTGTGCTGCACATGAAGTCAAGAAGATCTCTAAAGACTGAGGCAAAAGAACCAGTTTTTTCCATGATTAAATTCCTGAAGTAATTGTAAACATGTCAGACTTGTTTCTTTTTCCATGATGAGATGAAAATAAGTATTGTGCAGTTCAACATACCAAGCACCTGAATGAGACTACGTACATGGCCATGCAGAACAAAGAGGTGTAAAACTGAATGATGAAAAAATGTAAATGAAGATGGACAACTCTCAGAAGAATATTCTCAAAAATGAAATGAGTAGTATGTAAAGCCTGATGCATAGTATTTAATGCAATAGAAACTTTGATTTAGACAAACTTGGACTCCCTGCTCACTAAACTCGTCTATCTCCTTCACAATCAGAAAAATTCCTCAAGAACATGTTAAAAACACCTAAGAACACAATTTTCATAGTAGTGGTTATTTACATTTCAACCAGAAGCAAATGTATCACAACTTTAGCATTAAAGTTTGTGCAGAAATGTCACATAAGGTCATATGTTCATTACATTGAACTTTGATGTTTCTCTTTAAAATATTTTCAGAATCAGAAAATGCTACTTGAAGCAAAAACAAAAAATAAACAAGCAAATAAGCATAAAATCTAATTGTGACCTTTGGGCATTTATGAAAAGTTCCCAATTTATGATTTTTTTTTCTTCCCATGAATCATTGGAGAAGTAGTCAATTTTGGATGAAAATAGTGTATTTTAATGTTATTTAAATACATTGTGTTCTTTAATCGACAGGACCTGTTCAAGGTGTACTGGGTCGACTCCGATAGCCTTGTGACCCCAAAAGAAATTCAACGAGTTCTAAAGATGGATGGATGGACGCTTGACAGTAAGTTCACATTAATTGGGTTTTCTGTTATATTTCAATTATTTCAGTTTTTTGTTTAAATGCAAATTTCTTTGTAACTGCCAAAGCTTTGTATTGACATGAATTTCCACAACAACTAAAATTATTTTTTTACTGGGTGATTGCCAAGGACCCTAGGGGTGTGTATTGGCAAGAGTTTGGTGATACGATGCATATCCCGATATGTATCTGTCATATACATTTCAAGACCGTACCAGAACAATTAACATTTTTTTAAAGAGTAGACTCCTTGCATGACCCGCTTTTCAACTGCACTTGTTCTTATCTGAGCTGCTACGAAGCACCATAATCCACATTTTTAAATGATACTGTCAGCAACATGGGACAGAGCTGAAGTTCAGTAGCCATTCCAAGTAAAAACGAAGTAGTACAAAGCAGTACTTGTAAGTTAAGGGTGAATTCCCATTAGTTATCACACATCCTCCAGATGTGTGATAACCCGGAGGAGCAGTGAGATAATAGCCACAAGTATAACCTCCAAATCCAACCCCTTAATGCTGAGGGTCAAGCATTGACTGTATAAGAGAACCGGACTGAGTGAGTCCTCCCCCTCTCACAGTCCAAACAGGAAGTAACCGCTGTACCAACAACCCAAAATCTCATAGAGTTCTATTGATAAATAAACAGCTATTACTTAATGTGTCAGAATAATTTTTATTGCCGTACTACACATATGTCAAAGTCAAGGTTTTATATATATTCTGCACATTGTGTTTAAATAAACCAGCAACTGGATCATTTTCAGTAAAATCTCTCCAGCTTGAGAAGGTTTATATGGAGAGAACATAGTATCATCCAGTTTGTGCATGCATAATTCTTGATTTGTAACTTTTGTCAGCATGTTTGTGTAACTTTGGATTTGTGTGTGCACAATTCTTAATTTGTTACTTGTGTCTGCATGTTAAAGTTACAAATCAAGAATTACGAACAATCCAAAGTTACACACAAAAGTGAAGACAAATGTTACAAATCAGGAATTACACACACACAAATGGGATGACACTATATTCTCTCCATAGTTTTGCTTTTGTTTGAGACTGCTTTTGCCTCTTTAACTGTACTTTTTTAAAATTCTGTGGGTCATTTTGATTTGTTGTAGATTTCCATCTTTGTTCCTGCTTCCTAAAGCACAAACCTGCTATACTTTCTGTGGCCAGCAGATGGAGAAGTTGGACCACAAACTGAGCTGTTCTGTAACAGCTTGACTTCCTCCAATGGGAAGTACTATGTTGATCTAAGAAACAGGAGAGTTCAGAGTTTATTTAGCAGAGAGAGGGGAAAAAAGCCAACATCTCATAGAATTACATGGTTTTGCTTTGTTTTTTCAGCTGAAGGAAAATCCTTGCAATAAATAGTTTTGTCTGTTTCCTCTGTCCTGTTTTATCCTCACACTGTGGCTGCAAATTCAACCCTATAATTATGAAACATTCAGATTTAGAGCTACTTTTATTCTTCCTCTTGTGTTTTGGAAGGTCAGAATCAAAGTTAGGGGGTATCTCTGTGGCGGGACTCAGCGTGATGGGATGCAGCTTCCCCTGATTCAGTGCATCCGAGTGGAACTGATGGGAGTTTTTAAGCTCAGACAGCCAAAGTCTGCACAGTCAGCGGTTGAGACATGAGTCTGTGCAGCTTTAGAAAGCAGCAGCACTCTGTTCTTGGAAAGGATGAGATTATGGAAGAAGCACATTAGAGTTTTTTGGTTGGATTTGGATGGCGTCTGAAAGCCATGGAATTATTATCCATTTTAATCTGGTGCGTGTGCATGGCTCCAAACCTCCATGGGAGGTTTAATGAGAACTTACTTGTGCGAGAGGGATCTTTTTCACACCACTGTGTGTGTGTTTGTGTACACATCTGCCGGATTTGAGTGCAATCTAAGGGAGCCGTACAATTAGCATCCATTTATATCTCCCCTGTACCAACCTCGCCCTGCCTCCCTGCCTCGCTGCCCCTCATCTGTTGGTTATTTTGGGAAACGGAGGCGTATGCACTCCCACGCCGTCTCCAAACCACCACTCAGTGTGTGTCAGAGTGCCTGTGCAAGCGCGCGGCGGTTTGAGAGCAAATGCAGCAGCGTTTCTCAGATTCCCCCCCGAAATGTTCCTTTCAATTTAATGCCGGGACACTGACTGCCTGACGCCGCCTCAGCCACAGTCGCTGTGCTTTCAAGTAGAACATTTTTTTCTCTGCAGACTCCGTTTGGGAGCTGAGGGAGATTAAGTATAAGATTTGGTTTTCTTGGAGTGGAAGGCAAAATTATAGAAAGGGATTAGCAGGACTGACCAATTCGGGAAAAGATACTAAAAAAAAGTGTTCTCTAGATATGAAAGACAAAAAATGAGGAAAGGATCAAAAGGAATGTTAGGCTAAAGGATTTAAAAAGTGTTTAAAGGAAATGAAAGTCTGAACCATGGGGATGAATGTGATGAGTCAACAAAAGTACGAGAGGGCGGGACCTAAATGCGGCCCTGTGGGTCCCTCACCTCCTGCCCTTTCATCACAGCACCCTGAAAACGCTCATTATACATGAACCACTCCCTCGTAGTGGAACATAGTCATTCTTTGATCATAAGGCTGCTTTATAATTTATTTCACCCCACCCGTGTTCATTTATAGCTGCCCTATAATTCCTCTAAAAATGTGGCTGACCTTTTTTTTTTTTTTTTAACTTAAAGTAATCAGTCAGCCTGCATGAAAAGTGAAGGATCATTGGTTAGTTTCAGCTCACACCATTCATCACTGTGAAAGTCAGTTAGTTCAAATTTACGATTGATTCTAAAGGCTGTCATTCCATAAAACTGAAGTTTGGCGTTTAGAACTTAACTTTAGTCGCTGTTTAGATGAAAAGCAAATGTTTTTAAAAACAAAGTATGTATCAATTTTAAATTATGTTTCACTCACTAACTTTAAATTTTTACTAAATAAAAAATGCTTATTTTTACGTCTCAATGACTACGAAAAAAAAGTAGAAATTGTCCATTTTGGATGGAAAAAAACACAATTTAATGTGAAAAAATTAAATAAATATATTGTTTTCACATTAATTTGGGTTTCTGTCATTAAAATCAGCCTATCAGTTTATTTTAAAAAAAGGTTTTGTGATTAACTTGTTTTCTAAAGTAATAATTTTTTCTTATGGAGTTCCACATGGCTCATGTTTAGGCCCCCACTTAACTTTATTTACTGTATAGATCCTGTCTCTTTGAAAATAAGCCTTTTTTAAAGTAAAGTAAGCATCAGATATACATGATGTTTCGCACACTATTTTTTTCACTAAATAAAAAAATACTCTCCTAACATCTATTACTAATTTAAAAAAAGCAGAAATCACCCCTTTTGGATGGAAATGAACACTTTTAATTAATTAAGTTAAATAAATGTGTGTTCACATCACTTGGGTTTTCCATCATTGAAATGAACCCTATTTGGTTTCTGTAATTGAAATAAGCCTTTTAAAACTTTTTGCATTGTTTTGACAGTAAATGTGCAAAGCGTTCAGTGTCTTGCCCAACGACACTTTGACACACTGGCGGACAAGGCTGGAATCTAACCTGCAATCTTCCAATCAGAGGTCGCGCATGTTAAATCTATGCATTATGTTGACATTAATTTGGTTTACTGTCATTGAAATTAACCTTTTACCTCTTTTTTTGTTAGTTTTTTCCAACTTCTTTTTCCAATTTATCATGGAGTTCCACATGGTTCACGTTTAGGCCCCCACTTCCTCTGTAATTGCTACTGCTTAATATTGGCATGAATTTCCAATTTTCTGTGTATTTGTCAATGAGACAATAATTAGTTTTTTTTTTTTTTGATACATTGTTATTTATTATTGAAGAATAACAAACAGAAACTCCCTGGTGTTTTGTTTTGATGTAAACACGGGATTTAAAGAAACAAACTTTGACTTTTGACATTAAATTGCTTAGTGCAAATGTCCTTTTTTGTTTATCATTTCCATCCCAAGATTATCAGTCTTTTTTAGGCTGATCTTTCTCATATCTTGAAGTCAGAGTTCTTCACAACTTGGTTGCAAAATTACCACCAAACCGTAAAAAAAGAGCAGATAACCCACAAAGTAAAAGCCTCTTCAGTGATTAGTAGTCTGTAAACATATAAGCTGAGTGGTTGAATGTCCACCCTGAGATTGTGGGTTCAAATCCTCACTCATTTAATGCCAAAAACTGTAAAACTAGAATCCAATGCCTCCCTACTTGACACTTAGAATTAAGAGTTGGATTTGCTCAAATGTTCTCTGAGCAGCTGTGGTTGCTACTTTACTATTTTAGCGTTTAAGATATACAGATTTTTCACAACAAAGCTTTAACTTTAAAAATGTCCATTGTCTTTGTTTTGCCTGTTTGTCACATTTTCTTTGTTTCTTTTTTTTTACACAGCATGCCTGTTAATTCCTTCCAAATAAAGTTTACTACAGAAATTGGCTAAAATGTTTTTTCTAATGAACATTTGTTGACTTCAGTTTAAATTTAATTTGTTTTTCTTTTATCATTATAACTTAAAACCTTTGTACAACTATTTCTAATGAAATTAAATGAAAGTTTGATTTATTTAATCATTTATAATGATAAAAATGTTCATGATAATGAATTATTATCTGAGAAAAGAAGACCAATAATTGCAAAAACATCTATCATACAATCCGAAAAGCCATTTCTTCTAGGAAATTAGAGCAAAAAGAAGGGATAAAATGGAAATAAAGCATCTGTTATCTCAAGCTGCACATTAGCTCTCCACCAATGAGGTTTATTGATCAAACTCTCACCAAAGAAATAGGCAAATAAGCCACAATCTAAATCTGCTGTTTTTCTGCAGGCAGGCTGAGTTTTTTTCCTTCATGTTTGGGTTTCACGGTGAGCTGGAGGTCAACAAAACAGGTTAAATACTGTAATTAACCTCTGCCTGGACTTTATTGAACATAAAGACACTCTCAGCCTAATCCACCCACTCCTGCTCTCCATCTTGTCACAGTAAAAGCCACCAAAACACTTGTGGGCAGCCTTTCTTTAAGGTTTTCATAAGCAGTTGTGGTGCTGTTGTTATTCTACTGATAAGATTACCTACTTCTGAAATGCTGAAATTTACAGTTTTTTTTACATTTATCTTAGGCTTTGTCTTTATGAATGAAGGGCCATTTTTTTCTTATGATGTCTGAATTCCTGCCTTTTGGGAATAAAAGGTTAGACAGATGTCGGAATGCAAGAAGGAAACATTTCACTTCTTGTTTGAGTGAGATTAAAACATAAAAACTAACTGCTGTATATAATAATTTTACATATTCATATTTTCTGCTCTATCAAATGGTCTTTTGAGGGAATTTGATTTACATTTAATCTTCAAAAGCTGTTTGTAATAAAAAAAAACAGAAAAATAGGCGGATTATGTCAATATTTCACTAATACATCTATGCTAACTTAGAAGCAAAGACAACAATTTGAATACTTTTCTGTTATGTAAGCGCAACATAATTAATGTGAATTGTTGGCCATGTAGCATTTAGCTGCGATTGACTTTTTTAAAAATTCCCGTAAGAATAGCTTTTGCGTTTTGCTAATCTTTCTTTCTGTTGCCACATTGCTATGTACGATAGCATTCATTTTTGTTCGTTCAAAACTTGGCTGGATAGCTCCAGCGTTGATCACCATTTTTAAGCTACTGCTTAGGTAAGCTAGTAGGAGAGAGTGTAAAAAGAGATATCAGGAACAGGGAGGGAAAAGGGGGCGGTGTTGCTTCACTCTAATGGTCCCGCCCACATCTCGGAGGTGAATTTCTGCATAAACTAAGGTACCTAAATCATACTTACTTCATTCATGATGCTGTTTTTTTATGAAATAACTTAATAATGAGATACTTGAATTTAAGGTGGAAGATTGTATTTTAACGTTTTGGGTTCAAAATTTTGAACCCATTTTACCTAACTTTGTGCATTAAGAGATGTGAAATAAAGAGGTCGGTGTATGTTCCACACTGTAGACCACTCTTCTTTCCTTATTTCAGTTTCCTTTTTGTTGCTGACATTTGAAGAAGAAAAAGCGTCCCTCTGTGCTTTTATTCTTTTTGTTTTGACAGTGATGAGATGCAGGAAAGTGGACGGAGAGGTGCAACATTGTAGGAACGAGCTGCATGTTCAGCACAAATACAAGGCATTTGCATTAGTGGATTCATCTTCATCATTACCCAACCCTGCTCGCTGTCACGTCACCCACTCACAAGCTCAACATCCACCTCCCCCCTTTATCCCCTTCATCCCTTCTTTTCACATCCATCATGTCTTGCCCATCTGCGTCTATCCCTCCTTCCCCTCTCCTGCATCACATATGTCACTCATTTTCTTCTTTCTCCCCTTCTCTTCCTCTTTTCCCGTCATGCTTTCACGCTCTCTCTTCGGCATGTGCAGTTTCATTTCTGCTTGAAATCTCCCCCTGCCTCTCAAACCTTCCCCCTTTGCTCTTGTATCTGGGTTGCCGATTGAACTAGTTTATCAAAAGCGTGCTGGCTGATGGCATCATTACTCCTGTTTAATTGATGCCGTGTTACAGAGACAAGCTGCTTCTTCAATTCAGTGGAACAGCTGAAAAAATATAAAATAAAAAAATCTCTGAAAGAAGAATGAGAGTTGAGAGGTAAGGCGGACTCTTTTGAGTTTGGAGAAACTTTCATTGTCTATCAATGCAAATGTGCCAGAACTTTTCTCTTTCGCTGATTGAAAGTTAAACAAGTGAAACAAGTGCTGTAAAATGCTGCAGGGAGAACAATTACATTACCAGGCTCCTGAGAGCAAATGGGAACTTAAGGCGGACTTATTGGCTCCAGCAAGCCCTTGTCAGCAGAACAGAAATGGGAACTTTTACACAATAAAAGTCTGCATCAAATAATAAAAACAACTGATGTGATAGGAGGAGCTCATTTGCTGAAAATTGTTTATTTGAGCTTTTTTTTAACCTCACAATTTTTTTTTATCGATATCTTTAAAAACCCACTCAGATGAAAATGGTCTTTTAACATGTTCTTGTGACTTTTTTTTTGCTTAAAATTGGATTTGTAATCATTTTATTCAAATAGTTGTGAATCAGGAGGAGGTGAAAAAAATGCTGTTTGAAAAAGAGTGTAATTGTGATGTAGAAAATACGATGGGCAGTGCCACAAACTCCTTCTGGTTCAGAACCATACGGTTGGGTCTCTCCGATATTGCCTACCATTTTTGGTGCACTGCTAATCTTAGTTTGGGGTTTTGAGGGGCTGTAAGCTAGAGGGTAGCGTTCGTTAACAGATGGATAATGGGAAGGGGTGGGTTTTCTCCATGGTAACAGTCCCGCCCACAACTCAGAGTCAAATTTCTAACGAACTCCTGCTGCTCTGCAGAAACTATGTCCAAGAAAACTACACAATTTTTTTGATTTTGCCTAAAAACTGCTTAATTGGAATGCTTTTAACATAATTCAATAGATGATCAGAGGGGCTGTTCTGATAAAAAATATGAACAAAAAGCAGTTTTGTCTTAATACATTTTCAAAAAGCAGTGTCACAGCAACGTATGACCTGTGCGCCTCTCTTACGTGCCCTACATGTGTTTGCACGCTTTTGCAAAGCAGTATGACTGATGGCAAAAGGTCAGTGTGGCTGGAGGGGGTGGAGAGGCAGAAAGATAAATTGCACTTTGGGATTATTATTCTTGCAACACTCTAGGTCACGTGTGAATCCGTTGGTGAATCGTGCAGAGGAGCACCTATTTTTTTTTGTAACTGAACAGAAAAAGGTGAAAGTGTGTATATTGGTGATTGGAATTAAATGTGATGTTCAGTATTGTTTCTTTTTAACTGTATTTGGAGTTAGGAACTGCTTGCCTACATAGGAGTTTTTTTTTTCTTGATGCAAGATTTACACTGGGGATATGGCAGTTATCATGCAATGTTGACACTGAGCTTTAACTACCCGATACTAGTGCATGTCCACCACCTACAGTTGAACGAGTATTGGTACAAAAGGTTGAAGAGGTGCAAATATGCATATCTCGATCCAGGAGTTTTCTATTACATTGATTTTACTATACATGTGTCAGGGGTCCGCTCTCTGTCTCCCTCTCTGGTCTCTGGCAATCTCCAGAGTACTGAATGCACTTCATCTCCCAGCAATCCCAGCCCACAGTTCCTGGATGCTTCTCAGCTGACTCTCATTTGCTAATCACCCACAGGACACTTAAGCAATGCTCAGAGCCTCTCTCATTGCGAAGTATTTTTTGTGCTACTCAGCCTCCATATCGAGCATTTCATCCTGACCTGATCTCCTGTTCCCCTGATCCTGCTTCGTCTTTGTTTATGCTTGTTGCCGCCTGCCCCGACCCTTGCTTGAATCCTGACCACTCTGGTTTCCCTCTGATTCTCCCATGCTTGTTGCTGACTTCTGCCTGTCTGACCCTGATTTAGATTTGTGGACTTTTAGCTGTGTTAATAAACCTTCTGCACTTGGAACCAGACGTCTGTCCGTTCCGTGACAATATAAAAGACTTGGTCTCATATTTTCAGAAATTATTAATTTCTCCTCCTCCATAAATTTTCAAACAGTTGGATTTAAAAAGGACGCCATCCGTACATCACTACCAAATCCAAGTCCCTGATTGGTCAAAGTTCAAGCTGGTTTAGCTTATAAACTTGCGTTCAATAGACATGTTCTGTAGATAGAGCTCGAAAATGGTCATGGAAACTTACATTGTGACGCATAAACTTAAAAGTTTTGCCTAAAATGTGCATTTACATAGACCAGGGTTGTCTAAATCCAGGCCTTGAGGATCGACCTCCTTCTGGTTTTCCTGAAATCCTGCCTTATCTGCTGCTGATTACCTGGATCAGGTGTGTTTAGCCAATAAACAGTTTCAATGTCAGGTTAGTTAGAAGACATGTAGGACACTGGCCCTCGAGGCCAGGATTTGGACACCCCTGACAAAGACTTTACTTTAGAGGTGTCTGTTGGAACGTGTTACCGAGGGTGATTTAAATGTAGCTTTAGACATGTGTGAAAGGTGTCATCTTCATGCACTAGAGCCAAATAGTTCGAACCCCTGCTTGGTTTTTTACTTTCGATTCTAAACTATATCTAGAGGAAATCTAGGTATTGATATATTGTTCTGCTTAAGTCTGTTCCTCCATGTTGGAACATTAAGATTGGACCGTATCAGAGAAAGGCCTTGATCAGATTGTGTGTGCAACAGTTAGCCCTGGAGCTTCGTGAGCATTCGCCAAACGATTTCTATCCTCATTGATGATGGCCAGAAAACATCAGCCATGGAAGCTTGAATTAAAATGTTATGTGCTGCAATAGCCTGAAGTGGACAGAAAAGAACGAAGCAGTGGGCGCTCGTGTGTGCCGCCACCCGCTTGTCCGTGTTTGCACAAACAGCAAAGGATGTGTAATCCTGTTTAATTGAGCAGATGTAGGACTCTCACCCGCACGTCCGTGACGCTCATCGGTTTGGCTCTCAAACGATCAGCGCTCATTTGCTCACTGTGCACCTCATCATTTGGTTTTGTTTTACAGCTCCCCCGTGGATCCAAATCAGCAGGACTTACAATTGCTTCAGTGGCTTGGCACAATGAGTGGGAGGCAGCTCATGAATAATCAGGAGCTTTGTGCGTTGAAAGATAAAATAGAACGGCTACATTAGCGCGACACAGTGAAATCAAGCACAATATTTGAGCACCATCTTTGTGAGTACCTCGGAGGATTGTGTGATGGGACTTGGCCTCCATTAGCCTTATTTACCAGAAGCAATTTCCAGACACTCACAACCTTTCATCCAGATGCTATACACCTAATAATCTTTGATTGTTATTGGTAATTTACGGGTTAGAGGTTTTTTGTTTTGTTTTCTTTTCCTTTAATGAGTAAAAACTTATCCAAGAGAAGAAAAAAAGGGTAACAAAAACGTGATAAGATACTAATAAGACAAAACTATAAAATATGATACAATACATTGACGATATCAAAGATACAATAAGAAAAGCTAGGATATTATAATTGTTACAAAAAGTTCTGTTAAGTTACTTTAAGATACAATACATTTTGATACAGTACATTAACGCAAAATGAAAGTTTATACGAGATAAAAATAAAGCTACATTAAGATAAGATATATTTGTAAGAGTTTGGCTAGGCAAAGAAGTTACGATACATTTAAGGGTAACAAAACACAAAATCAACTTTTTTTGGCTTTTTACCCTGTAAATGGGGCTTTAAAATTGCTGTCTGTTGGTCTTTGCCTCATTTTTGACAATTTAAGATAAACTTTTTTAATACCTGCAATTGTAGTGTAAAACCGTCTGTGTACTGCCCCCTAAAGAGTTTTGTGATTGGTTAATTGGTCCCACGTCATTTCAGAAGTTTCATGTGAATATGCTCTGTAGCTCCAGTATAAAAGCCTCGCCCATCTTTGATTCTGCTAGCTCGTTAGCTTTAGTTTTATCTACTAGCTTGCACGCATTTTCAGTGGACTTGGAAGTTCGGCAACAGTGGTTAAGTGCAATTGGCATTGAATCTCGTGAACTCCGTCTTGGTGATGGGACTTGCAATGAACGTTTCACTCAGGATTGTTTGCGTAATGCGTTAGCCTTTATCAGCTTATGATGCTAGCGGTATTTGACCACTCAGACATGAGTCTCCTTGGTCTGGACCACGAGCACCTGCCTTGGGAGAAGGTGGAGGAGAAAAATCCTCAACCTCAACAGAAAGTTCTGTGGGTACCTCTCTCCATATTGAAGACGACTGTACCTCCAGCTAACCTCACTGTCACTGTCAATCACAGATCCAAACCACACCTCTCCCGCTCATTCCAACCCCTCTTTTTTTTGCATTTTTCAAATCTGGGGTGAGAGTGGAGTCAGCCTACAACTGTCCTGTTGTGTTACCCTTTGAGATACACGGTGCTCCAATACGATGCATTAATACCAGTAAAAAAAAAGACAATTTAGTTTTCAGGTACAATAAAAGTGAAGCTAGGTTCAGATACAATATGATAGAAAAAGTTTACCTAAGAAAAGATAACATACATTACGATACATTAACATATTAAAGTCCTTCTCTGATGAAAATCATGTTTTTTTTAGTTTTTATCATGTGTAGCAGCCACTCAGCCAGTGGGGGAAGGTCAAGTGGGAGTATCACCAGGGGGACATACAATGCTGTTTAGAGCTTTAATTTAAATTAGATCTAAAAACTACATTCAAGGCTAAACGTGCATTCTAGTGTTAGAAAATAAGCAGGTCTTAATAACAAAAAGAGGACTCAAAACAGCTTGAAACACCCATAGGTGATTTAGAAGCAAACACTGGACTATTCCACAGGCAAAGCTATAATACTGAAGAAAATTGGAGATTGCTGAATGTGGTGCATACGGACTGACACTTTGTGCACATCTGTCAGTCATCCATTTAGCTGAAATGAGGCATGGTGTAGTTTTGGTGTGTTTCAAGCTGTGTCTCTAAGTTCAAATGTGTTGTTTTGTGAGCATTTGGGATGCTCCCCTGAGGTGCAAATTAGCGCCAAGGCTTCACACTGAGACATAATTCGGATCAATGGTGCCTAAAGGGATGCTACCTACAAAAACTTCTCTTGCTTTTTCCTCACCCGGTTTCAGAGGTTCCACCTCCTCTGGACTCCGCTCCGTCTTTCACCTATTTGCTCCTCACCTCCGGTCACTGGAAAGTCTCCTCTCTGCAGGACTAAAGGAAGGAAAAAAAACACCACTTATCGGCTGGAAAAATCAATTGCAGTCAAACTGGCATGCTTTAATGCCTATGCGCTGTAATGACATGAATGCAGAGTGCAAATGAAGACCTTCAGCGTACTCCAGACTGATCACAATTCTTTACGCTACATGTTTCTTTGGTCAAAGGAGATTTAAAAAGTCTTAAGCAAGTCAAAGATCTGTCCTGAAATCTCCTACCAGTGCTTCATAGATGAAAAACATCCCCCGCAAGGGTAATTGAGACGTATCGATCAGATTTCCAACTGCCCCCTCCACAGCACTTTTCATTTCAGATGAGGAGTGACTCCCCTCGGACACCCTTAAAGGGAAACTAGGCTTCTCCGTCCATGAGACTGAGCCCAGCCGGACATCAGAACAGCATCAATAGAGAGGATTGGAATTCTTTCTGCTGAATTTCAAAGATGGAGGTCATAGATGGAACAGAGGAAAATATTTTTCAGTCTATCCTGAAATTTAGCATCCTTGTCAGAAAATGCATTTAGTCCTTCAAGATGCTGATCATCTTTTGATCCATTTTCAAATTGTTCCCACTGGTCGTTTTACTAGGATTGTGCCGTTTTTAGCCAAAATCTAAAAACCTGTGTTGTTTTCTAGGACATAGTTTCTGCAGAGCGATAGTAGCTCATTAGAATTTCCCCTCTGAGACTTCGCTCATGTATCCCGAAGTGCATGCCGACCAAAATACAAGTCTTTTAGCAAATTTGCCGTGTGGCTTCTCAGTAATATTTATAATCGGGAGGCTACAGTTACTTTTTTTACATTTTACGACGATTGGATGATTTTTCTCTTAACGTTGACATCGATTAGTGGCCGCCTGGGCACATTTTTGAGGTTGTGCGGTGGCAGTTCAATGACAGCCACTACCAAATTGAGCGACACCTGGGTGGCGGCTGCTCAAATGGCCAGCCGGTAGCAGCTTTGACTGGGCGATACATAAATGTCTCTGCATGGCGGCCATTCATTTCAAGTTCCACTAGCCGCTAGCTACCTGGTAGCCCGGAGGCCTGCACGCCTGACTTACCCCCCTGACGGTGGTGGTCATATTCATGACCATACCAACTATTTAAAAAAAAATCTTAAAGATTCTGCCAATACCAAAGTTTTTAGTAGGCTTATTGAAATTAGAATCTGGAGAAAGTATTGTGCGCTGGGGTTCTGTCATCTGTTTCTATCTATTCCACTCAACCCCAACTCCTTCCCCTCCCTGATGATAAGAGCTCTCCCGTTAGCTTACAGCCCCTTACAACCCCCAGCCGAACATTACAGGTGTAACAAAAATGGCGAGCAATATTGGAGCTATCCAGCCGTACAGTTTTGACCCAGAGCCAGCTCAGACAAGAAAAGCAAAGATGAAATACCGGTAGATCTGTTTGTCTGCATAGACACATCAGAATGGTGCAAGACAGGGAGCTTGTTGCCTACATAGCAAATAAGCTTTTTTTTAATTTTACAAACACTATATTTTTCATCTCTTCCTAATTCACAATGATTTCAATAAAGAAATACTCAGAAACGCAAATTTAAGCTAATTTTCTTAATGTATGTCTTCCACTATCAGAAAAATGCCACAAAACATGTAAAAAAAAAACACACCAAAAAGACAATTTTTATAAGAGTAAGTCTTTAAAAACATCTTGTAGATCCAAACTTGTAAGACGCACAGAACCTAACCTCACTTAGCCTCACTTAACCTCACAAGAGAAACTAGTCTGAGCTGAGCAGCTTAGAAGCTCATGGCCAGTTCATTCAGTTCAGCCTCAAGGCATAAGCAGACGTCTTTCCTCCTGATTTGGATTTGAGTTGTTTGCAAGTTATGGCTTAAGATTTTATCTAGACCTCTAAGGGTCTATTCAGACTGGACACATTTAGTTCACTTAAAGTGTTTCCCGATAATTCAGAACAAATTTTCAGTCTGTATGGACTCAAGCAGATCCAGGTCCAGAACTAGGAACCGGGATTTATGTAATGTAAACAGAGAGCTGCAGACAAGCGGGAGCAGCGACATAACAGCAACTCATTGAAATGTGGTTGGATGAATGTCATTAAAACAACTTTTAACATGATACACATTTTTATGCCATAAACACTTGTCAGTGTACCCTCTTAGTTGCCTCCTCAGTAACCACCTTGCAGCATGCCAAAGTAGCAATAAAAAGTGTTGTACCTGACATAGATACATCCCCATTGCAAAACGTAGGAATTCCATAATTTCTACCCCTCGTTGCTTTGCCCCACCCTCAACATTCCAGGACCATGACTGAAGAAATCTGTAGTTGCGTGGTTTTCTTTTTACAGGCTTTAGTTAGAAACCGGAATCTTCAGGAGACGCTAGTCTTAATATAGATGAAATGCAAGGTTCTGGACTCAATCCGGACCAGATTAAGCAGACTCAGTCCAAACCAATGGACTTTTTCAGTCTGAATACACCCTAAAGCCTCATTTCTACTGAGCGGTCTGGTCTGGTATTTTGAGTGTTTCCATTGTAAAACGAACCCATTAAACACTACTAAACTGTATGTCTTGGGGACCGCCACCGGTTGTAGATCTAAATGGAACGGAACGGTTGGGGCGGAGCTGCTGTAGCCACCCATTGATTGGCAGAAAGTGATGATGACATTAGAAAACACCAATATAGCATTCATTTAAGCTAACGTTTCCACCGACGGTATTCATCTTAACCACCCACAATCTTATTTCAAACATCATTAAATTCCTTTTATACACGATGTACCAGAAATAAAAAGACAAGCTGCTGGATGACCTCCATAATTGTTGCTTTCTTAGTTGTCGTACTACAAAGACGCAATGACACTAGCTGTCTATACCACACATGCGCCGTGAAAACAAACCGCTCAGTGGAAGCGAGCCTTAACTGAGCTCTGCTTTTATATGTTTGGTTTTGAAAGATTGTTAATAAAATCTTGCTGTTTTTTAAGGTACTGCGTGAACAAAGTCACTGTTTGGGATCATAAACAATCAAAAAATTAATGCAAACAAACACCAAACTACAGTCCACTTTAGGAAATCTGCCTTTTGATTTTATGCACCCCCCTCCCCCCATGTTTTTATGACCCTGCAGGTTTTGAAATCTTGTTATTTTTTTTCTTAACGAAGATCCTGTTTAACCAAAACCCACAAGTTCCCTTTGTGTGAATTCCACCGTTACTCCACAGTTATGAAGTTTAGAGCTGCTACAGACTGGTGTACCCCGCCTTCACCCAACAGTTGCTGGGATAGGCTCCAGCAACCCCGTGACCCCCCCAAAATAGATTCAGCAGGTTCAGAAAATGGATGGTTGTTGATCTTACGCCATCTCCTGTTCTTTCATCTTAAGGCATGAAGCCCAAAAACACATCTCAGGGTCTTCTCCATCACCTGCTCCTCTCCTTTTTACTACTTTCCGTCTTGTTGTTCTGCACAAGAAAGACGAGTGAAGAAGGGAGGGATGAGAGAGGCGGAGGGAGGGAGGAGGGATGTGCGCCTGCTCCGGCGTCTCTCCACAGGAGGAGCGGTTTCATTCAGTCGCTGAATGAAGGAGGGAGCGGAGGGAAGCATGAACCGATAGAGGGACGATCCTTGCAATCTATAAAAACGGATCCCGACCCGGGGATTGGGTTTTATTCCTCAATAAGGAACGGAAACGGTAAGAAACCGGAAAACACAGCAAGCGCGCGGATGAAAACCTTTTAATCCATTCAAGAGAGACTCTGTGTGTAGATAAACAGAAAATATATATTTTTAAAAAGTGTGCGGGCATTTATGCGGAGCTTCCACACGCGATCTGCCGAGACATGTCATGTGTCCGTGCACAAACAAGAGCAGGAACCGGCTGCGTAAACATGAAACAGCAGCGCGGGCGCGCATTGGCGGCGCACGCCGCGCGTGTCTCCCCCAGGTGTGCGGTGTCTCTGTCCGGGAGACGCCTTCGGCTGTTCTGCCCGACCACAGTCTGCTCAGGAACCAGACGTGTGGTTTGTGTCAGCAGATAAGAGAGAGCCCTGATGGAAACATGTCAGTGAAGGATCCAGATGCTGCTGGTGGTTCAGCTGGAGCCAGGTGGAGAGTCTTGGGGTTCCTGAGGAATGGGGAACCCAAACAGTACAAGCAAAATGGATAAAATATGAATGTGTTTTTACTTTCTGTGGAAAAAAAACGATGAAAACTAACATTTAGCCAGCTCCACTTAGTCCACTTTGGGTGCAAGTAGAATATCAGGAGGGACAAGTCTGGATGTGCTGAGAGTTTGGGGTGCCAAATCCCTCTGAGCCCCTAAAATGCTTTAGAAAACCATCATCAGTTCATTTATTCATATATCTATCTTCTCCATTGATCTATTTGTCTTATGAGTGTCATATAAATGCTCTTCTTGAGACTATCCACCTCATTTACCTGGCTTGGGACAGGCACAAGCAAGACTCTAGTTTGTGCCCTGTTGAGGGTACATTTATTTATTTATTTTACATCTGTCTGTCTCTTCTTCCATCCTACATAATTTGTCTTTTATTTATTTTTGTGCGTGTATTTTATCTACAATTGGTTGATTTGGGTTTTCCCATTTGCCCATGACTATATCCGGCCTTGATATCAGTTATAGTCCTTCAGTTGGGATGGCGAATGAGTGACCTCACTGCCAATATGGTGGCACTCAAATGAAAATGATCACCACAATGATGAAGATCACACCCCCCCCCCCGGATGCTAACCGAGCTAATGGCAGCATGGTGATGATGATGATGATGATGATGACGGGAACTTTTTCCAACTATTATGAATTATTAACCTAAAGATATGTCACACTCTCAATTATTCAAGGACCCAAGCTGTCTGAGGAAATCGGGGGGCTTCAGATTAATCTGCATATCACTTTTCTCTTGAGTCGTTGGGGAAGGGTTCGATGCTGTAGCATGGAAGCAGGATGATAAGGAGCTACTGGAGACAAGATGGGGAAAAGGGAAGACCAAGGAGGAGATTTATAGTCGTGGTTAAAGAGGACGTGCAGCTAGCGGGCGTGAGAGCAGAAGATACAGATAATAGGGTCAGATTGGAGCTGGTGATTTGCCATGGCGACAAAGAAGAGGTCAACATAATGATTTATTACCTGGAAGTTTTTATAAAAAAAAAAAAAAAACAGGGTTTTCATTAAAATATCAGTGATATATATAATCGTTAAGTGTGAAAATACTTTTGTTCATATATTAGCTGAATGAAAAAGTCAACATAACTTAAATTGTACTCCCATTTACCCTTGTCTACGGATGAGGCGGGCATCTAGCATAAAAGTGCTCCATCTGATTTGTCAAAGGCCTCTAGATGATATTATGATGACAGGAAATGTATTTATTGGGCAGGCCTAGTTTAGACACGTTTGGTCTTAACAAGGGTTTGCTCTGCTTTCTTCATGGGTTGTGTAGTGTGTGCACATTGTTGCGTCCTTACCTGCTAAGCCTGTGTTTACTCCCGCTGGTGCCAGAAATAGCAAAGGCTTTCACTTTTTTCATGTTTACATCCTTTTATTGTTGAATTAGTGTTGTTACATGTGCGGATTCAGTCTGGGTTGCTGGGTTAAACAAACCGTCTCGTTTAACTGACTGCAGAACAAGGTTGTTGGACAACAGTTGTTGTCATTATGGAGCAGAGAAAACTGGTCAAATTATCAGAAAACAGCAAGAGCACATCAACACACCTCTTCTATTAGACTTTCCTTAAGGCAGATATAAGACAATAAAACACATTTACTCACTATTGCAAAAGGTGCCCTCCTCCTAACCTCTATTCTTTCCGTGATAATCTGGTTATGTGTATCTCTGGCACTAGGCACCGGTTACTGGTGTTGTCGCTGGTTACAGAGGATGTGCCTGGAAAGTCCCCGTGGTCATAATCCTCTTTTCTCCTCGACACGAGTGTGTCTGTGTGTTTAAATGCTGAAACACATGCGTAGTTAGAGTGTTGGGATAGGCGCTCAGTGTTTTGAATTGTGCGACAGCAGGAGCTTACAATGTATGGAATTAAAAGCGGTACAGGAATGAAGTGCGAGGGTGCCTGAAAATGAGTCCAGACTCTGAAGTTTAGTGATTTTGTTGGTTTTAGCTGGAGGTTACGTCTGTGTGGACCTATCTTTGTGTGTTCTAGTGTTACAGAACCACTTCAAAAGGAACTAACAAGAACCACAACATTTTGTGTCTAACACCGGAGGTGTAAACACTTTCTTTCCCAGTTGCAATTTCTTTTCTGTCTACACTGAGGAAGTGACATCCGTTACCGTTTGGGTTGTGCACAGGCTGCTCTTTTTATCGTGCGTTAAATTAGATGTCAGTAAAGCGTCCCATACTGGAAGCACCCTTCACTTACTGCAGCCTTTTGCTGCATGACAGATGTTGACGCTAAGCAAAATAGACTTTTACTGTAAAGGACTTAGCGCTGAGAGAGGC
Source organism: Oryzias melastigma (assembly GCF_002922805.2). Lineage (NCBI taxonomy): Eukaryota > Metazoa > Chordata > Actinopteri > Beloniformes > Adrianichthyidae > Oryzias > Oryzias melastigma. The sequence goes on along the minus strand of NC_050529.1, from coordinate 12,728,002 downwards.
GAGGCACATAAAGTGCAAAGTTTACATTTTAGCTCAATGTTTGTGGCAATCCTCTGTAAAAACAATGAGATGTGGGAATCCCTGCTTCTTTGAGGAATGATAACATAACATTGAGCTTTAGTTCACTAAAGTAAAAAAAATCCATTACTTTTGTGAATAGATTCAGACAGCAGCCATAAACTAAATTAATTGGTCTTTTTTATGTTTGTGTTGACCTTTCTACTTCTAACTGTTAAAGCTTTAGCAAATTTATCAAATATTGTCAACTATAGTGCAAATTGTAGGTTTGGTATTTATATCCTCTGTCATTTCGGCTGACTAATGACAGTAGTTAATAAGCAAAAGGGAAACGTTTGCATGCTAGTTAGCATGCTAAGCCAAACGACTTTGGACCGTCCATGGCAATGGCTGCGTCACAAACCCGAACTTTTTCAAACCGCAGGTTTTCACTTGCTTCTCATTCCAACTGGTTGGCTAATTTGCAGAGAAGTCAGTATTTTTGGGGGTGTTTTGACTCTCCTGTTATATGTAGCTGAGATGCTAGGTTTATAACTGGTCAGATATAAAGGTAAATCCTTGGCTCTGCTCAAAATTTCCTGTAACATCTCTGCTAGCAGAGTAAATGCAGCGGTAGTTGTGTAGACTCCTGTCAGAACAGTGCCACGTCAACTAAATGCAGTTTTGAATTTTTTTGTCCAAAATGTATTGGTTACAACATCAAGTTGTCGAATTTTTTTTTCCATTTACACATTTTGAGCATTTTTTTATTGTGTTTTTTAATTATTCTGGTTTTAAGAGCCAATTAAGAGCTTATTGTTGGTACTTACAGCCTACATCACCTGCTTTTCCCATACATTTCCTTAGAGGCATCATTAAACTTCCAGTTTCTGTTTACAGTTATTTCACTGACTCCGCAGACTTTAAATTCAGTTTATCTTGTGCTTTCGAGAAATCTGCATTTAAAATAAAATAAAAAAAGGAAATAAGGCATAACTGTTGACTGCTGTGTGAATGAACTCAATTTAAAGAGACATTTCAATCCAAAAGTAACAGTGAGTTTTCCTCAGGAGATTTCTAGCGTGGTCTCCTGCCTCTCCAGTTGATTAATCAAACCTCAAAAACAATATAGTGTGTGGACAGTGATGTGTGGAGGTTTTCATCTCCGCTCTGTTCACCAACACAAAGTCACTGACTTATCCTGTTTTAACAAATCAGACTCCTGAAGGTCTGCCCCTGATTGATCATATAAACCGCATATTTACACAGCAGTTGTTGCAGGATCTTGAAAATAAAGGCGCATTACAGTCAATGAAGATGTTTGATTGATTCAGCAGAGAAAATTGAAATGATAGCATTTAAAAAATGTTTTCAACACACTGTATAGACGAAATTAAAAATGAAAGAATCGCACCACTTTCCAGTATTGAGGGAAGCTAAATACCCTAAAGGGGGAAAAATCAATAATCACTTTCTTTGGACTAAAACCACATGGATTTCAAATATATTCTGCATGAAACTTTCTTCTGAGTTCAAATAACCTATAAAGATGAGCAGCGCCAACCTGCTTTCACCTTGATATTCCTTATTAGGTCCAGATAGTTTGGCTGAGTCCTTGTCATATATCATCTCATGTGGTTTCCAATCACTCCCTGAGCATTACTTTATGGATTTACTCGACACTTTTATTGCCAAAGAGCGTGATTTTCACACTGGGTGGCAATTTCAGATGCACTGGCATTGATTTTATTCAGGCAGAATTGGCTCTCATACTTGTGTTCCACACATCCAAAAGAAGTTGGAAAGTTTAGAAACTGAAGGCTAGACATGTTGACTATGTCAATTAATAGGGATAACAAAAATATTGTACATATTTGTGCCTTAAGGTCATTTATTTTTTTCATTCTCAATATGTCACTTCCAAATACTTTTTATAAGGCACTAAATCCTTTCATGTTCTCAAAAATTTATTCTTGTTTTTGGCCATATTGAACAATAAAAACAAGTAAATCAAAATATTATTTTTGCCCTGTCACTTTGACAAAATTAAAATAGTAAATAGGCCAGCTAACCTGGCTGCTGTGTAATCAACTAAAAGCCCAAATGGTTTTTCTTTTCCTTTAATTGAGCTCATATTAATAATAATAATAATAAATGAGAATCAAGTGAACTGGAACAATAAAGAGAGCAGAATTGTATGCTTAAAGGGAAGTTAAGTCCCACTGCATTTGTTAGCTATTAGATAAAGCTCCTCCTTTGGTAGCAGATTTACTTGCTGAAGGTTTTCTGCCCTCTGTGGGCTTGACTCCTGTTACTTCCTCCCTTCTTATGTCTTCCCTGTCATTTTTATTTTCGCTCACCATCTCCACCCTGACTAAACTACCTTCAACTCTCTAATTTTAACCCAGTTTCCCATCTTAACTTGAAAATCTCTTAATTGTTTCCACATTTTCTGCACTTGTATGTTATCGTTTGCATGTGTAAGTACTTAAGTTGTCCATACGTTTTAATTCGGTTAACCCTTTTTACTTAAAATACCTCTAGGTTCGGTGTTGGGGTGTTATCATTTAAAGGCCTGCAGTTCCATAAACGTACACATCATTTTAAAACCTCACAAGATTTAATTTATAGTTTCTAAAAGCAGGGTGGACCCAGCCAAAACAAGATTACACCCCAAAATCTCCCCCTTTGAATCAAGCAAAAATACCCACTCTAATTGTCTCTTGAGCTATTTTTAAATCGTTCCCAGTTGTCTTTATTTATGATTTTGCCGTTTTTATGCAAAATCCTAAAAGCCTGTTTCGTTTTTTGGACAGTTTCTGCAGAGCGGTAAGAGTTCTGGAGTTTTGGAGTAAGCCCCTCACCCTTCCCATCATCCATCTGTTTAAACCCCTCCTGCTAGCTTACAGTGACCCAACATTAGCGTGCAGTAAGAATCATGGAGCTTGCGGCTTGCTTAGTAACTTCTATGTCACAGCTACAAGCTTTTCAAACTGTATTTTTGTCTGCTCCTGATTCACAACTATTTGAATAAAGAAATGCTCAGATTGGCGATTTTAAGCTTAATTTTCTTTATAAAAGCCCTCCTTCATCAGAAAAATGTATTTAGATCTATTTAGATTTTTCTATCACTATTTTTTTTTTACTTTTAAGTTTTTCATGACACCCTTTGGCTTACAGTATTACAACATCAAAGCAAAATATTGAAAAAAAGAATTGTTAACACTCATGAAAGGAAAACAGAACATTGTAAAAAACGTCAAGTATTCTCCTTTCTAATCAGGGAAAATCAGTTTAAAAAAAACACTGGTTTCTGTCATTTATCTTTGTTTGAACTTTGCAATGATTATTTATGTTGTTGTGACCTGTGTCAAGTTAGATTTGTGATTATGAAGTATTTGTTTGGGCTTTAGTCATTTTGAGGTGAGAAAAATGTTCCCTCCAGCATAAGCATAGAGGTTTTCTCCCTGTAATCTGACCCACCGATTCTAAAAAAAGAAAAGCATTGATTAAAGCAGCTTTAAAATCCTTCATTTCCCACAAAAGGAGTGATTTATTACCCAGAAGTAATAACCCTACAAAGAAAAGTGACCTTCAGCTCTAACAACAGTGTAAAATGATGATCTAAAGCCTTGTAGAGAGGCATAATGAGGCTGTTCAGAGTTTTTCTGTGGAATGAGAATCCTCCATCTCCGTCTGCTCTTGTTTTTGTTTGTATTTTTGTTTCAATTTTAGTCTTTTCACATTTACAGCTGCTTCCTCTTCCTGCGTGATCACGGTGGATCACACAGGACCTTCAGGTGTTCAGCATCACTCTGTTCTCTATTTATCTCCAATCACTTTCAATCAATCGGCTCCAGGTTCCAGAGTTCACCCTTTTCTCTTCTTTGTGTTCTTGTGTTTTAAATCTTTATGCTCTTTTTGACTATAACCCAACAAGAGCCACAAAATCTTACTTCACCCTTTAGAAAAAATTATTGTTACTATTATGATAAAAATAAATGAACTATTGTTTTTGGCATAAATAAGAAAATAATCATAAAGATTTTTTTTTTTAAATATTGACATAACTTTTCACAGAAGTTCTCATGACTTCCTTTCAAAATAAAAGACCCCCTCTACCATACAAGATTAGCAGTTATGTCAGCAGTGAAGAAAAAAATGTGCACAATTTGCACCTCAGAAGTTTTTAAATCCTCAGTAGCTCTCATCTTTTCAGAAATCCACCTTATAATTTGCCATATGAAGTTAGATTTGTTGCAAAGTCTCTAAAAAGGTTTTGTACTTGTAATAAGAGATTTGTGTGTCTGATAAGTTGATAAACCTTTTTTCGGACGGACAAATCTAACTTCATACTTATTTGTGAATTCTGATTGTTCTTACTGACATTCCATTGATTTTCTGTGGTATAGAGGGCTCCAAAATCTGTCAAAATTTGGTATGAAGCCCTGGATGGACTATTGGAGCATTATGGGTAATGCAGTCTGGAGCCTGTTGGAGTGATACGTCCTGTTTCCAAAGTTTGAATAAAGTTGGATTTACCTGTTTTTTTTCACGTGATGCGCCTTGTAGTCCATAAAAAATATTTTGTAAAAAATTAGAAAATATTAACTTTTCCGTAATCAAAGGGATAAAAGAGCCACAGATTGCAAAGCCATACTCTTATTGCATCTGGATTTTTTATTCTACCATCATTCTTAGTGATTTCTTAAACAAATTTGTCATTTTTGTGCAGCCTCATTTCAGTGTAATCTGACAAAACGTGTTTTTACATAATCTGATAACATTTCATACAAACATGCTACACGCATGGATGCAGGCTGCACGCCACCGCGCTAACGCTTGCATGGCAACTCCTTGGGCTTGTCGTACCCAGAGGATTTTCTGATTGCATTTCTGCATGCATGTTCGCATCTCTGGGCTGAGAGGGTTGCGTCATCATGTCATGACAGGCTATGTTCTCAGCGGATTGAACGGGAGTTAAAGGTCAAACAAAGACAGATTTGACATCATTAAAAAAAGGAGAAAAAAGTGCATTGTGAGTAAATGATGATAGAATATCCGCTCTCCTGTTGTGGTTGTTTTACACCTGGTTGCTTTAATTATCACAAAGGGGTAAAGAAACACTTGAAAATACATAAAAACAAACGTCTGTGTTTCTATTGAGAATGCTCAACAATTCAAGCTTTTTCACTACTAAATAAAAAGGTTTATTTGCGTGTCTGAGCCTGCAGGACTCCTGCGCTTAACTTCATTAGTCCGACTGGAGCTTTATCGCTCCGGTTTGAGCACTAACAAATCAAACACGGCTGTATCCTCCATCTGCTCCGGTATCAAACCGTCCAGCTTCTTGGCAGAACGCGTACTCTCGGAGCGAGCCGCACCTCTCGTTGGCGCGAATTCAAAGAAGAAGTCATTTTAAATCCCTGCGGGGATGCTGGTGTTTGGTGAAAGGAGGAAAATAAAAAACACCTGACTCTCTATGCAAAAATGGAGTAAACACACCGCTGTTTATGAGCCTCATAAGCAGGAGAAAGGAACTTTTCCTTCAGTGACGACAGATTTGGTTTCCTTACCTCATATGTCAAAAAAAGGGGATGTTAGTGGCTCATCTAAAGGCAGCTTTCAGGACTGTTCTGGTGGTGGACTCCAGATGTCATCATCTCCAAAACACAAAGCAGGTAGCTCTGGGAGATTTTTTTACGTCTCCAGTGGATCCTAAACAATCTTTCATGCCCATCCATGAGAAGTTTCAGGAAGAAAAACAGGTGAACTTCTCCACATCTGTTTATGTTATTGACTTCCTGACAGTCGAGCTCCCGTCTGAGAAGCTGGAGCTTTGTGTGTCTGAGAGTGTAATCTTCTGCCCTTTCTTCACTCTTTCAGGACTTTTCAGAGTATGCTGAAAGATGCTCGAATGTTGCACTTCTTCTGACTATTCTTTGGAAGCTGTTGAGTCTGAAAAGGAGAATGAATTGCAATTCTCACATGTCAAAGTTTTCACTTCAGTTTTCAAGTGGGATTTATTAACAACTTCTTTAACCCCGTCACGCTCTATGTCACTAATTGTCAATGTACCATTAAATCCAAGACTCAGTTGGATTTAGCATCACCTTGAAACCAGCAGGTATTTCCTTTTTGGAACAAGAGGGGGGAGGGCTTGCACTGTCCATTGAATATATACAGTGTGGCTTCAAGACACTTGAACACACCATAATGTTTTTTTCTTTAAAAAACACCCAAAACATTACTGAAAAGGAAACATTAATTTGTGGATTTGCTCTTCTGGTAATAATTTCAAGTAGAGATCAATTTGGGATAATCTTATTACATAAGCATTACTTAGCCAAATCAAAGCGTTAAAATTTGGAGGGAAAGTTTTTGTGTGATTCTCCATTTAATCAGTTCGGCTAAATAGATACTTAAATATGTTTGGATTATCAAGGCAAGATAAGTTGCTTGACAATGTAATGCTTGAAAATGACGGCACTTGGAGATCTTTTTTCTATAGACTTGAAACTGATTGGCTTGTTTGGTACAAAAAACCCATAAAGATGCTGCCAAAATAATTGTAAATACCTGGTTAGTTGAAAAAACAAATCAATAGATTAATCAACAAGCAAACCCATCATTAGGAGCAGGAGTTAATTAGGGATGAGACTCCACTCCAGTTTCATTTTAAAGAGACACGAGCTGCAACAGGCTCCTCGTGGTCGTCTTGGCTGTGGTGGTTATCGTTTGTAAATCCAAGGCATCAGTCGCGTTACTGCACGCCGCTCCTGTTGTGCTCCCACATGCTAATTTGTTCACACTCCTTTATTGATGCACGGTGAGTGTGCGCGTGTGTGGGTTTTGTTGTGTGGCGGCCTTATATTTCTTCCATGTGTGCGGCGGGATCTCAGCACTGCGCTGTCACAGCCTCTCAGCTTCAGCCGGCGCACCAACACATTTGCACAAACAAGCAAACGCAGGCTGGCAGATCCTGGATATGAACATCTGCAATATGACGGCCTCTAAAATGTGTGTGCATTAAAACATATCCATGACTTCCCATTGAGAGGAGGTAGACGAAGATTATGATGACGGGTTGCGTAACGTCGAATGTGTCGCGTGTATTATGTGATTGCATACATTACATTATGGGGATTTTCTGAAGCCACAGTTGGGGATCTGTCAAACTGCCAGGGTCAGTTAGGAACCGGCTTGTGCCCTCGCCGCGTGGCGTCCGGAACAACGTGGAGGCTATCGCATTGCTCCTTCAGGATTTACAGCTCAGAGGAGGTAGCAATACTTTGAGACTCTCTTATAAGTTTAAAGGAAACGATGATTTTAATCAAATCATTTGAAATGACAGGAAAAGCTTATGGTTTAGTCACAACTGCCCTTACTGTGAAAAATGGACAAACCTGTACAGAACACGCAACTGACCCACACAAAATTTACTACTGCCTTTTTTTTTGTTTTTTTTACTCAGCTTCAATATAAGCCTCATTATATGAATGCATCAGGAGTTCCTTCTGGATTATACTGGCAGCTGGGTAATTGACACATTGATTAACCAACATCCCCTTATGTCATTATGGATGAATAGATGCTCCATTAAACTGATTATTTTTAGTGCTCGGCTCACAAACCAGGTGGCCACCCTCCTGCCCCTGATCGGAGTCGCCGCCATCATTTCATTGACTTCAACAAAGTTATTTTTTCTTTTTTTGGTGTGTATTGACAGCTATGGTATATTTTGGTGGATGAGACAATCCTCTATCAAGTTTATCTCACTTAACATGAATCTGATCTGTTTCGCAAACTTGGTGACCTCATTGGCGACTTGTTTTCTCTAAAGCAACGAGCAACTTCCCTTTTTTTTTTCTGAAACTTTTTTTGCCATTTGGAGACTTAAATTTAAAAGGACATATTGTTCTGCCATGAGGTGATTCTGAGGCTCCTCCCACTCGAAGGCAGTGTATATGGAGAGCGTGACATGCAACACACCTTCAGCTGCTGTAGAGTGTAGGGAGATCTACACCTTGTCACATTGGCTGTAGATATTTTACAGAAAACAAAGAGTCACTTTTCCCTCCAAACATTAACCGAAAGCTAAAAATAATCAGACCTCAACGTCAGCCTCTTCCTGGCTGGTCCATGCCCTAAAAAAGGTTGGGGACCGCTGGTTTCCTTGACGACCTGCACAACGCTCCAATGAGTTTAGTCTTTAATCTTCAGAAGAATTAGACAAAACGCAGTTTCAGATAGCTTTTGACCAAAGTTTAAAATGATGCCACATATACGTGAACAGCTGATAAATGCTTCACCATCTAGTTCCATCTCTCTGATCTCTGATCCACACCGCTGTATTCATAAACCTTAAGCCCCGGAGCAACATTCACTTGTTTCATTTTTTACTGTGGCTCTAATCTCCACATACAATAAAACATTCATATACTGTTCACCATTTATCCGTCTCTTGACAGAATGTATCATCAAACCTCCCTGGTCTTTAAAGCCTAGAGGGCCCTCTGATGCTCTGCTCATTTCCTCCTCAGCCCGGTTCTGCCATTATTCTTTCCTCTTATCATCTCTTTGCTGTTAATTTTCTCTTATTTTTCTTTTTGCAAACCCTTTAGTTCATTTCCTCTGTGTTGCTTTGCTCATTGGCTCAGTCATTATCACCACAGCGATCTGCTTGTATCTAAGTCGCCACTTCAAACATGCTGCTAGATGAATCAAGGGGAGATGCTGAGCACTAATACAAAGGCGTGCACACGCGAGTATAAAGCGTCAGATCCGTGCTTTCCACAGATCTCCACACGCTGTTGCAAAGCCCGGGTGCTCGCATGAACAAATTTACTAACACACCCGCTTACGTTTAGCATGAAACAAATCAAAAATGTTAAAAGCAAAGCAAATGATTAGGTTAAAAAAACATTAATAGGATAGAAGTAGTTATTTAACCCATTACAGCTTTAGCTTCATTGTTCTTTCAACTACTGTAACTCTTCACGTATTTACGTAATAACATAATTCCAGCTGAATCTTTTGCGGAGAAAAGCGACTTTTCTCCAGATCAGAATCAGCTAATTCGCGTTAATGGTCAAAGAGTAACGCTACATCAAAGAGTGTGTGTAATTTAGGTGTCCCTAGCAACATCTCTGGTTTTAAAGGGCTGACCATGCTCAAACAGAGAAATACACATAAAACTGACAGATTTATGAAGACGTAGACAGCTAACCTTCTCTTTAATGGACCTCAGTCATCCTGAAATCACACGAGTCTCATTTTTGTTTTAGTTGTGAATGGATGCATTTGTGCCACATCAAGTCACCGTGAGGGAAATTTGACATTAGATGTAACTGAGGCAGCTGGAGAGGGAACTGCTCCAAGCGTGAAAAATAAAACGGAGGAACAGAAGTAAGAAATGGAGGACGTTTGCTCAGAGTTTAGAACAAAGAAGCCTGTGAAAGTAGAAACTAAATTGGCTGAAAAATAATCGGAGATGTTGAAGGTAAAGCCAGAAACAAACAATAAAAAATCCCAGCTTGTTGTCCAACACATAAACATAGTAACTATATTTTTGCACCATTTTTTAAAATGGTCTCTAATATAGGCATCTATTGTGTAAGGATTAGGGGTAAAAAAGGTAGCCCAAGGCAGGTAAAATTGTCCTATAATGGCTTAAAAAGAACATATATATATATATACTCATAATGCAAATGTATGTATGCATATAGTGAATATACGTATATACTAAAGTGCATATGTGTATAAACATATAGTATCTATGAAAATATACATACAGTCTGTGAACATGCAGTTTATTTTGACAGTAATCTTACCCCATAGTCAGCCTGCATGTTTAAAAAAAAAATAAAAATAGGATTTTCAGAAGTAACAGGGTCTGTTTTACAGTGATTGAACTCTCACTAAGAGGTGAGAAGCCGTTCTTGTGTCAAGTTAAAACAGGTCGTGATATGTAGCTGTTAAATCAGCTCAAAGTCTTGCTTTTCTTGTTTCGAAACCAATGATCTCACCGCAACAGCTTCTGAACTTTTCCTGAAATGTGTGAAGCTAGTTCTTCTCTGTGAATCTTCTCCCCCTGGGGAAATGAAATATGAGTCAGTCTTTGCTCAAAAGTATTACATTAAGTTGTGGGAAAACAGTTCAAAACTGTCCTTTTTTTCCATTTAGTCTGGTTCAAACATGTAAGCTCTTGTCATTTTCTCTTCCCTTTGAAAGAGAAACTACAAGCTGGCAGGTGTGAAGTTGATTGCATTCAGATTTACTCAAAAACCTTACATGGCGGCTTTGCTTTTATTGACCTCTTTTGGTCCACACATCGTCCCGGTTCCTTGCTAGAAATCGCTTATCGATTTGAGAAAAGAAGCTGGAGAGTTTGGATGGAACTCATTTCCCTCCTCATTTTTCTCATCCATCCGCCTATTTTTCCCCTTTCTTTTTCTCCTCTGCCTGTCCCGCTCCCGTGCAATCACCCACTGCTCTTATGCCCATACCGATGAAGACTTTTGTGTGTCATTAATCACCACGGCAACGGCATTGGACCTACTTTTTAATCTGCCTTCCTTTTGTCAAATGTTTCCCTTGCTCACTCACATTTACGCCGCCATCTGTATTCAGCGCCGTATGGGATATTATCGACTGTAACATGCTGCTGATGCATTTCCATTGATTTTTAAGGTGGTGCCACCGGGTTTGGATTTGTTGTGTGCAAAAAAAGAAAAACAGGATTTAGTGTGCAGCATAACTGTTATCACAGCAGGTTAAGCTGAATAACTTTGGTTCCATAAATTGCATTTCTTAATAAAAAACCCAAACATTTATCATTTTTGCTTAGGTTTCTGTTCCTAAAAACAGTCATAAATTAAACTGTCAGTGAGACCAGATGGGGACTTAAATGTTTTTAGAGCATATGTTACATAATTTGCTCATAATGTGTGTGTTTACTCCTGCAGATGATTGTATATGCCCAGTTGTTGGAAATGCACACAATAGTTTCATACCAGCCAAAGCAGAAAACAATAGAGGACGTGAGGCATAAACATTAGTTTACAGAAAAATGTATTTAATTGGTTTGTTTTTGCACTGACAAATAATCCAGACACTGTCAGCTTTAGATCCAGAAGGCTAAAAAAAAGAAAATCTATAAATATTTATTATGTGACTTCATGCAGCATTTGTTCATTCTGATGAAAAAAATATTAAAGTGCTTGAGAGAAGCCACCCAAGCTCTGGAAAAACTCTGACACTTCCTTCAATATCTGGCAACCCAAACCTTCTTAGTGATTTGTGCTGCCAGTTATGTGACCTAAATAAAGCCTGCAGACATGAGGACCTATAATGGTCTTATTGGCCCAGTTTCTTTTATTGATAAGGTCATGCAAAAAAATCATACATCCTTTACTACAACTATAATATCAATTCATTTGTAATTAGCAAAGATGAATTTAAACTTTTTACAACTCAATAGGTTTCTTTATTGTCATGACGACTTAGTTTCTCACTGAAAGCTGTGTAAGGGATATTTGACCAAGTAGGAGAGTGATAGAATACTACGGCGGATGACCTGGCCTCCACAGTAAGCTGGACCTGAACTCCATTGAGATTCTTTGGGGTGAGTTGGACTGCAGAGTGAAGGCAACACCTCTGGGAAGTCCTTCAAAATTGTTGGAAAACCATTTTGGGTGAAGCTCATCCAGAGAATGCTAAGAAAGCAGTAATCAGAGCAAAGGGTGTCTATTTTGAAGACACTAGAATATCAAATATGATTTCAGTTATTTCACCTTTTGGTGAATGCACTATATAGTGCACTAAGTTGTGACTAGTGGAGGGAATTTGGACACAACCTTTGTCTGTGTTTCTAAGTGTTGATGATGGACTGGGGGAGGCTCACATAACATTTTAGTATGTGATTGACCTCACAAGTCCTGAGCTGTTGATTTGTTTCCCCCCCATCCTGACACTGATGAGCTGTGTCTAAAGTCTGTGATGACTGAGCGCCTCGTCTGCAGTGCTGGCGGTGTGACGGGGCCGGCATACGCGGCGCCCAAAGCGACATCAGCAGCAGCCACGTCCAGCCTTCTGAAAATGACCTCTGACAGACCAAAATATGCAAAGTCTGCGACTTGTGAGACATCTTATATGAATTTCCTCTGAGCAACAAACTCATAACACAGGCAGTTATGAAGCAACACTTGGTTGCCCATTTGACGGGAGATCGACTCTAATCAGAAAAGTGACTCAGCAGAAAACACAACAGAGTGTGTGGTGAAATTTGTGTGGTCCGGAGTGAGACGTTGGAGCCTCACGGCCGCGTCTAAGCAATCATATTAATTCTAGATGACTTGCAGTCAGACCTGTCATCTGCTGACCCAGCTACTGACTTCTCCTGTGGGCACAAGAGAGCACAGTTAGCAGATACACTTTCTGATACTTCCTGCTGTTCTGTGCTCAGCATGCACCGGTCAGGGCACCTGTTGACCCTTAGAAACAGGAAGTAATCTAAAAGAAATTCACTTTTCTGGCAGAAGTTTGAAGTAGTCTTTTAGGATAGAAGAATAAAAGAAAAAGAAAAAAAGACAAACTAAAGTAGGAGTGTGTATGGTGATACAATACGTATCACGATACCCAACTCACAATGTGATATGTATCACGATATATCTCAAGATTGTACCTAAATAATTTTTACTCTTTTTTTTTAAAGAGTATGACTTAAAAAACTCTACCTGAATATTAATCTATTCTAATAAAATTGTAAAATTATTGTATTTAATGATCACAACGTTTAGCAGTGAAACTTTATCTTACATACAAGTTACTTTTAGCCACAAATTCACCCTTTTCTTTTGGTAAATTAAGTGAGTATTGTCTGATTTCCACAATAGAATCTATTTCTGTATAAAAAAAATGTGGAAAAAAAAGTAAGACACTTAAAGACGCCCATAAATAATTAATTACATATTGCCATGTCTGCATTTTAAATCGAAACAAGTATTGCCAAATAAGTATACCGATATATCGCCAAATCGTTTTTTTTCCCCCTACACCTCTAAACTAAAGAGTTGTCTCAAAACCGTCTCAGTTTAGTCTCTGCTTGTTAGAAAGTGTAAAATGTGCTGTTTATTGATCCACAAAAATACTAAAGTAAGGAAAATAAATAAATCATTCATGATTAGACACTAAAACACTAAAAGATTTATGCTGTCTGTAACTAGTAGTAGTCTTAGGAACATGTAGCAATCTAAAGAGAAACTAATCTTTGCACCAACATGAACAGCAAAACCCTTTCTGACTGTAATGGTGTATTCCGACTAGAAAAGTCTTTTGATTTGGACCGAATCAGGTGTTTAAAAATGTTCTGTGCTCAGAACAACTGAAGCAAAATGGCCATGGTACCCAGGCTTTCTTTACGTGATGTAAACAGAGAACCGTAGACAATTGTGGAGCAGTGATGCAACAGCAACACATTGAAATGTGGCTGGACGAATGCATGTGATACACATTTCTTCTCACACTGTTTTCCCAACAGGTACATGTTTATGAGATATAGATTGTCAGAAAACGATGCATACAGAGTAATAAATCTTCTCCCTTTATAACACAGATAATCCAGAAGAAAATATAACACTTAATATTCTATATCTGATTATTCCTATCTATCTATTCCAAGATGATACAGTTAATTCTAAATCTAATGTCAGTTTTTATGGTAACTAGCTTATAGGGATGCCAATACCACATTAAACAGTTTTTTTAGTGCATGACAAAATACTGCAAGATGATCTGTAGAAAAAATGGTAAAAACAGTTTTTTCCAGCACATTTGTATACTCTGGAGTAATGGATGTCCTTGTCCAGAGGGAGCAGGTCAGCCATCCAGATGGTGGCAAAGTCTAAGTCCCAGTGGAGAGGAGTTAGAACAGCAGTAAGTCATCTGCTAAGCCAACCTTTTGAAAACAGTTTTGCCTCAACTTTTCTATTGTCTGGTGTTTGTGGGTGCAAACAAACCCATTGACTGCGTCTTTGTCGATGCAGACGCTCAAATAGGCAGTCCTCAGCATCAGTGAGTCACCAGTCAGTCAGTTTTTGACTCAATATGCTGCCATTTAGACCAGACTGTAGCACACTCACAAGCGTGATTGTGTCTGCATGTTTGTGTTCACTGTGGGTTTGTGTTTCACACTTCATTATTATGCATCTCTGTGTTGGAAGCCAGTGCAATGCATTTGAAAGCAGAGTGCATGTATTTTAGTTTGTTGTTTGACCTTTCAGGAACCCTCAGTTAATTCCACACTGTTGGTTATCTATGGACCCGAGAGTGTTTGTGTGTGTGGTCTGTTTGGTGTGTGCACACTGGAAGGTAGTTAAATAGGAATGAAGGAAAGCTACAGAAATATTTACAATTTTGATCTGAATTTGTAAAGTTTTGTAAAACGTTCTGTTTGACTTCTAAAATCCTAAATATTACTTTTTGACCTGTACTGGTAGTGCGGGTTTTTGGGCACATCGACTTAAAAATAAAATTTAACACCCCCCCTGTTTCCTGTTTCCATGTCAACAAATGGGAAATAGAATTCTTGCGTAAAGCTTGCGTTGCAGAGAGATGGACATCAGATGCAGACAGGAAGTGATATAAAGATTTCGATTGATTAATGAAAGTGCAATTTTTTTTGTGCCAAGACAACGTAACAGATAAACGAGTGTGAATCTGCCTTAAAGTCCCCCTATGACAATTTTTTTTTTAATTTTAGCACTAATCGGCCCTTTGTGTAATTCCAATACCGTACAACACGGCTGCATCTCACCTACTTCACCCTTACATGTGTGCTACAATACGTCGCTCACACCATGCCTGTAGAAAAATTGATGAACATTTTCGCTACGGGATCCATGACTGATATTTACTGCGGGCCACCTGCTTGCTAAATTCCGCTTTTTTCGTCCACAGACATCCCATATCCACCCACAAGTACTGTTGTGACTAAGGCGTTTGCTGAGTTACTGTCTAATCTGTAACCATATGTTCCAAAGTAGCTGATGCTCGCAAAAGCTGCTGGTTTATGACACTGCTGGGTGTAAAAATCGAACGCACAAGGACGAGGGGTCCAGGATGAAAAAGAATGTGCATGCTGGATGTGCAGTCAAAAAATAAAAGCAAAAAAGGTGGATGGGAACTGAGGCTGGACCTCCTGAAAAGAGAACTGGTTCAGGAAACTGGAGCCAACAGTTGGGCAGAGGTGAATGGAGTTGTTAAAGGAGATGAAGGAGAAGTCCAAAATGACACGGCCTGCTGCCCAGGGTGGAACATGGATAGATGATTGCTATAAAGATGGAAGAGTGGGACCCGATTAACCTAATTAAAAAATGTTAGAGTCAAGTGAATAGATGGAAGCTGTTATGCAGAAGGTGAAGGATGGAGACAGACCTGTCAGGATGAGTAACCGGGATTTCATCCACTTTCATTTTTGTCTCTCCCATATGTGCAACTGGGTTGGAATAGATTACGCACAGATTAATACTATGAACATGGGGATGAACAAAGGGTAAAAAATATGAACAGCATAGTATATATAAATTGAAATTTAAAGAGGATTAAGGAAATAATCTGTGTTATGTGGGTGCCAGCTCTAGAGAAATGTCAAACTCTGATAAGATGAAGGACCTGAATGGATGCTTGCAGGTGGCTTGGAAAAAATTATTAAGAATAATTTAATTTCTTAACCAAAAAAATAGATGTGTCATGGTCACAGAAAATGATTTAATCCAGGTAATTTTCAAGAAAACATTTATTTAGGCTATAAACAATTGTTATGGAGAAAGCTAAGCTAGCTAAGCTAAGCTAGCCTTGCTCAGTTCATCATACAAAATAATTTAAAAAAAGCAAATACTTTTATCAGTTCAATGCTGTTACAGTAAATTTAGGTTCAAATACTAAGTCGCACAACACTTGTCACATGCAGTTGTGTTGATAACAACTATCAAATGCCTTAGGAGGGTTTCTGTTTGTTTATCAGCACCGTGTAAAGTTTGAGTCCTATTGGATGTGACACCCAAGAAAGATCAGTGTTAGCATAATTAAGAGTAGAATCTAAGTCTAAACCTTGAGCAGGCATTAGTGATTTATGTTGGCTGCTGTACATTCAGCACAATGCAAAAGCATTAGTAATGCCTCATTAAGTTTTTGTTCAGTTACACTAATCAAATATGTCTAAGGCTCTGCAGACAAATGTCTATTGATGCAACTCTTTGGCTGCAAACACAAAAATAATCTTTCATTTTAACTTGTTCTCAATTGCTAAAATGAGTTTGTTTAATTTTCTTTATCTGAAGTGAAACTCGAAAGTCAAATTTAAAACAATAAAAAGAGTTATGCTTTTGAAAAGACCATTTCAATCATCAATCAAACAGTATGTAGTTACCGGTACCTAGAAATATGTTTAATCTGAAGATGAACAGTTACAGAAGTCTTCACACATCATCTTCAGAACAAAAATAGTGAAACATCAAATACAACATTAGAAAATGTTCAAGTTTTAAATGTCAGACAGTTTTAGAATGTATTTCAAACTAAGTATTTAACTTATATAAAGGACAAAGACAGGAGTTTTCTTTGTAATACCAGACACATTTAAAAGTGTTTTTTAAAACATTTGAATTATAAATAGAAAATCTGCAAAAAATATAACATAAACAGTAAAAATGTTTAGAATCATACTACATTTATGAAAGAAATTTATATTAAAGAAATGAAAAATTTCAAAATGTATGTTATTTTCTTACAAATATGAGAATGTTTGGGTTGAAATACACTTTTTGCTTTGCTTTTGTGTGTCAAGAGACAGAATTGCAACTTGCACAATCATGCGCAATAGATTGCTAAAAATAGATGTTACTAGCATAACAATCAATGTTAATGTAATCCTTCTTTATTTACAGAAAGCACATTTGGAGAGACTAGAAAATATTAAGTCCAAAATTCAACAAAGTGATCAATCCAGCACTTATGATGGATGAGGGAACACATGAAGGGGGAGAGAACAGTTTACAACAGCGGCTAAAGTACATCAGTCACAATCACTCCTACTTTCTAAAACAGTTCATTAATTAATTCAGCAAACTGGACTAAATTCTCAGGTGTTTAATTGCTGTAATTTATTATTATTTATTATTTTGTTGTTTACTGCCACTAAAGACGTGCTGCTATTCGTTAGTCTGTCAGAAAACACACATTTTCCAATAAACTAAAAACAAGAGTAACTGGGATCATTTTTCTAACTTACTTGGATTTGCTGTAAAGATACACCCCTGTAAAAATCATGTTTTTGGTGTTTTTTCTCATAATTGAAACCATATTTATTAAGAAAATTAAGATTACGTTTGCATTTCTGAGTATTTCATTTTTTCACATTGTTGTGGATCAGGAACAGATGAAAAAAAGCTTATTTGTGACATAGAAAATATGCTGGATTGGCCACAAGCTCCTTGCTCCGCCCCCTTGTGATGCGTCCATTTGCAGGCAAATACATCTTTGTTTTCCTCGTCTCAGCAGGCATCTGGCTCAAAACTGTACAGCTGGACAGCTCTGATATTGGTCTCCATATTTGTTGCACCGGTAACGTTATTGCGTGTGTTAGGGGCTGTAAGCTAGCAGTTACTAGTACTTCATTAGAAATTCACCTCTAAGTTAAGGGTTGGTGGGGGCCAACCCCTGGACCCCTTTCCCGCCTCATTGTAGCAAAGAGCTTCAGAAAAGCATGTTAATAAGACCAAAAACACAATTTTTATCTTTAAATTTACAATCTAATGTGTAAATATTTCTACTTTTTAAAATGCAGTGTGTTTACAGTGATTCGATGACATTAGTGTGGGACAACATGAGCGGTAGAGTGGCTTCTTTGTGGTTCCATCCTCCATTAACACACAAGTGGGATGCTTTTAGAAAGCGCTTTTCCATGACCACTCCAAGTGCTTTTCCGCCACAAGACATTGATTCACTCAGTCAACACCCGGTGGTTTTATTTAGTCTTTCAACATGTTGTGTATCATTTTAGCAGACTCACACAAACCCAAAAGGATTCATTGTGAATCCATTGACAGCTGATATCAAACCATAGAGATGCAAATCTGTCTTCATGTCCACTCTTGGATGTTTTCATGCGAACCCTTAAATGTTTCTCAGAATTCATTTTGCTTTTTTAAGCAAAAAACAAAACGCAACTGTGGTTTCTGAATGGAAAATATGAATACATAAGTCACACAATTGAGAATGTTTACTGTCCAGGCTAAAAGGTTTGACAGGAGTTAATGGTTCTGCTCTCAACTGGTTCTTGACAGTGTGTGGGCTGTTCTGAATCTGACTCTTTAACTGCTTCACTGTCGTCTGGAGTTCCACATGGCTCTATTTGAGGACTCATTTAGTTCTGTTTTCCATTTCTTCTTCTGGCCTCCATTCTAAGAAAACCCAGAGTTTCATTTCACTCTTATGTTGACAATAGTCAGATATATTAACCAAAGAAGAAAAAGTTCACATAATTAAAGATTATTAGATGCAATGATTAATATGATCCATAAATGTTTATTAATATATTTGTAAATTTAAATGGCGAAAAACAGCATACATATAATTTAAAGACCACCAGGAACACTTAGAATAAATCATAAGATGATCACAGTGGGACTTTAAGGGTTTTAATCAAAGTTAAACAAGTATTTTGATCTTGGCTTTGCTTACAAACATATATGGAGAAAAGTAGGTAATATTGGGGAAGATTTTATAAACAAATGGATATATTCTTCATACATTGATAATTGTTTCTTAACTGAATCGTTGTCTCCAGAATCCTAAAGAAATTGTGAGATGCCTAAGGATTCCCATTCCTACCATCTCACCACTTATATCTTGTTACAAGATATCAAAGTCTGGATGGCCTTGTGTTTGGTTGGAGCAGCTATTGTGACGGCTCCACAGTGGATTTATGTCCCCTGGCTCCACATTTAAAACATTTAGGGTCAAATCTGTAATAATGCCAAAATAAACTGATTGATGGATTCACATAAAACTCTAAAGTCAGTGTTTCTGTCTATGCTGTCATGAAGAAACCCAGTTGGACCCCACTCCTACTACTAAGCAGAATATTGAGATTTAATGGGAATTTAGCTGGGGTATTACATCTGATGCAGCTGTTAGTCAGCTCAAACCAAACTCCAGTTGGAGCGACTGTGAACAGGTGGTTAATAAGGTGAGAAGATTCCTAACTCTTACCCTAACCTGGTTCCGGTGTTTTTTGGGGAAGAGTATGACCTTTGTTCGAACACTGGTTGAAGACTTCCAGCTAATGATGCTCTGGTGCCATCTTGGGATCATGTTGTTGTCTGCGGCCAGGTCCTCTTGGGACTAATTAGAGTGGCTAGCTGTCTTTCTTCTTTTTCAAAACCCTCCCTTTTGGCTGAACAATATCGCCCCCTGGTGAACAGTGTTTGGAACTCCATGCTTGGTCCAGACCATTGACTGTAAATGAGAACTGGTGAGTAACCCCTCCCCCTCATGTTCTAAACAGGAAGTACTTGCTGGTTTCAAGAAGCCAAAATCCCATAGATTTCTATATGGAAATAAACAGTTATTACTCAGTCATTATGTTTGTCTGAATAACCATTCTTGCTCTGATGCTTGATCCTTTTTTAATATTTTCTTGTGTATCCTCATTTTTTTTATTATATTTTTTCTGTAGTGCAAGATATTTAAGTTATAAACCAGCCAATCTGATGCGTTGAACTTTCAAAACATTGTATTCAAGTGATCGGGGTGTGTCCTTTTAGCAAGCTCACTAGTGATTGGTGACTTAATTCGGACCAATCTTTGCTTATTGGTGTTGTTTGGCTCAATCAAGTGACGTCCATATTGGGGAAGCATGTTGGCTGAATTGACCAGAAGTAAAGAATTTTCTATGGGTGACATCACACTCACTTGGTCCAGGGGGGTTGGTCCACTTTCTTTCCCCTCCTGAGAGTATAGTGTTTAAAAGGGAACCAAATCCTAGAAGGTTTGAAATTGATCAGAAATAGGAACAATTGTATTTCCTTTCAGAATAAAGCTCATATTTAAAAAAAAAGAAAAAAAGAACTGGAGGAAGGTGCAGTTCTTTAGTTAACCAGTGGGGGCTTCTTGCAAAAGGTAGTCAATCTCTATCCACGCTAACATTAATTTGCTCCCACAGTTAACTTTTGAGCACAAAATTACACTCATCAGAATAGGGTCAACTTTTATGTCACATCTTGCCAACATGGCGACAATCAGAGAACATAAAAACACAGTTGGTCATGTGGTATCTTTGATGAGAAGAAATTTGGCCTCTTCTGGTGCTCCATTCAATTTTATGAATATTTTACAGTGGATAAGAGAGCCTTTCGACTACCATAACTCTTCAACCAGTTATGCGACAAACGTAATTCCATCTGATTCTGACTGATGCAGAGAAAGGGTCTTTGTAACACTTTACGTTATCTTGTGTTGCATATCCGATATGAAAAGCCACTTTTCTCCACGTCAGAATCAGCTGATTCCTGTTGATCTTTTGTGTTATTCAGGTGTCGCCGGCCACATCACCAGTGTTAAAGGGTTTAAAGGCTGAGATTTAAAGTGAAAGATTGGAGCTACTACTATGAAAAGGTTTGGTGTATTTAGGTCAGGAAAGGAAAAAGCCCATGAGTGCATTTATATGTGTTCCCCTGCAGCTATGAGCCAGATGGCAGAGTCAAGTGCTGCTAAAAAATCAGCTGCCTTGACATCACCTCACACCTCCCAGCCGCAGACCCCCTCTCCGTGTCTATGCCTATTTGTTTGAGGATGTTCATGAAGGTGTGTGTTTAGTGATCCCTTAGTGGATCAGAGATTACTACTCACACTTTTTCCCCTTAACTTATCCTCCTTTCTCTTTCTGTACCTCGCTTTTTCTCTGAAACAGAAGCTTGGTTTCACTCGTGGCTGCACGCACCGTGTGAGCGTGCTCAGCATAATGAATGAACACATTGAAGTTGGACACAGGCGTGCCGCAGCGTTAACTAACAGCCAACTGCAAGAGGCTATTATCACTACAGAAATGAGGCGGGATCGGACGCTAGCGCGCATATAATGGATAATTATCGTCTGCATTGTCAAACCTCCAGCAGTAAACCTTCTGCTCCTTCTGAGGCATGGTAGAAAAATTGAGTACTTCTGCATTTTTTGTGGGTTTTTTTCTGCCTTTTGACAGAAGACACTTATTACTGTGACTCTCAGCACAGTAATGGGACCACTTCTGATGGGGCCATTGTGCTCATTTCGTGTTTCACAAACAAGCTTTATCACAATTTTGTCTTTTTCTTCCAGATTTCTGGCATTTTCCAACATTTAGGGTGGTTTGGCTGGGTGTTATGGTTTCAAAAACACTTTTCTGCAGAGAAAAACATTAAATTAGGTCTGGAAGATGTTAAAATGACCTCTGAAATCTATGGCACAGCTTGTTAAAGTCTTCACTATAATTTTTCTTTTGTGAAACTACCAGCTCTTAGATTTCTTCAGTACAACATTGTAAAAACAGAGCTGGTTTTTAAACTTAGCTGCGTTCAGAGCCATGTTAATCCAAGCCAAACATTTAGATATAAAGAGCAAGGAGGCCATAAAAGTTACATTCCATGACAGTGTTTCTGGTAGCAATAAAATAATATTTTTATGTTGTAGCAGTATTTGTGTACTCTGGATTAAAGGACAAAGTAAGCTATTTAAGTATATATTATATTATACGAGTAAAAATGTACTAGTAACAACACTATTTAACATCAGCTTGATTTATTTGTTTTCTTTTATTTTGAAAAGATGGATATGCACAGGCTTCCCGCTCATTTTATATATCTTGTTCTAAGAGAACTACAGAGGGTTTGCTGATTTTTATAGACTTATTTAAGGTGTTCCTTTTGTCCTCATGTCTAAATATTTGTATATGTTATTTGTAAAGTTTTGTGGCTGTTTTAAAATTTCGTGCTGATGGAAATTTCTAGAAATTAGCTAGCTAACTGTTGCTGCAATCTTAACGCAAGAAGTGACCATTGGGATGCTGTTTGGATTTTTTTTTTTTTTTTTAGGGAGCCAGATATTTACTACTGTTTATTTTATTTTATGTTTGTTAACAGATATTTTGATTTTATTTATACATTTAAAGCATTTTAATTTTGGAGCTCTTATGTGCTATTTGCAACAGTTTAAAGATTGAAATATGAGGCTGTATGTTTATGTTTTAAATAAAGTTTTTCTTGTTAATTTCCGAGTGGACAGGAAGTGATAAAAAAAAAAAATATGTAATTTAGAAAGACTATATGCTGAACTAATCAGTGTTCTGGATTTTATAAGCAATTTGGACACCCTGCTTAGTACTTTTTCTTTAAAACAGCAAATACGACATCACAGATTTCCTAAAGTAAAAATAACCTGAAAAATATGAATATTTTACAAAGAA
This sequence comes from Oryzias melastigma, assembly GCF_002922805.2. NCBI lineage: Eukaryota > Metazoa > Chordata > Actinopteri > Beloniformes > Adrianichthyidae > Oryzias > Oryzias melastigma. Next base: position 12,705,507 of record NC_050529.1, on the reverse strand, counting down.
TGTATTAATTCATTGTGTTCTGATAATCAAAACATTGTATGTTTTATAAAAATAAATGTAATTTTTTTTCTTTCGCATGAAAATGTGTTCAAACGTTCTACATTTCCCACTTAAGTGAGCATTAATGCTTACTGGATTTTTGCAGACTTCTGGGAAATTTCTAGGGCAAAGAATTTGGGATTGTAGATTCGGACACCTGAATGCCTCATGTTTGTCACTATGTAGTGGAGGAATTCTGACTTAACCGTGAAAAAAAAGCAATGGGAGGGAAAAGGGGGCGGAGCTTAGTAGAGTAAATAATGGATTTCTCACTGAGTGTAGAAAACCAGAGCTGCTAGAACATGCTTCCGTTTCTTAGAGTGGAGATGCAGAACCGACACTTTTAGCCCCGACTTTCCAGAATTTTAAGACCTTTCCAAAACTCGAGGTAATCTGATTGTACTTCGTTTCGGTTAATCTCTCGCCGCTGCAGGACTGATCACACATTGTCACTGCCTGATGGGTCGTCTGAAAATGGGGAGCATTTTCAAATTAAATAGTCCAGGTTCAGCTGCTGGCCACAGACAAATGCATTACAGGCTAGATAAATTGGATGAAGCCGCTCCCTCCTCCTCCTCCTCCTTCCTCCTCCTCTCCTCCTCTAAGGAGGCTGCAGCCAAATGTGACTGTTGGTGGAATTAAATCTTGCAGATCGTTCAGGACTGCTGCAGCCTTTCGCCCATCTTTTGTCGGGATAAAAGTTCGGGACAGCAGCCTAAAGGACTGTAGAATAATCCAAGAATTTTTTTCCCTTCAATAGTGTTGATTGGAGGATTTTATGCATCTTCTCACCATGCCATTGAGTGTTTATGGATATTATATGGAAATCTGATTCTACAAGGTTTTTTTAAACCTTCTAATTGGCATAAATAATTTATTTTAGTAGTCTGGAGCTTTTCAACATTACAATTTGTTCTAATAATTCCTGGATTGCAAGGACCAAATTGTGTTTACATTTCCTCTTTCCTAATGTGCATTTGAGTCAAAATTTCACCCCTGACTCTGACAAAAAATCTCTAAAAACAGCAAACACCAAAACCTGGACACACCTTGTACCGGGTGAAAATGAATTTTGGGCATAGGGAATGACCCACCCCAAAGTGTGAAATTTGGCAAATTTTACCCATTTTCTCAAGCATTGAGAAAATAATGTAATTTTTTTTTAGATCATAACTGATCTATTGCCTGAAACAACCACAACTACTACTTTGGAAAAAAATGTCAGATGTAGAAGTCGTAGATTTTTGTGATGAGCTCACAAAAGTGGCATTCGCCTATTGCTTGCATATTTTTTACCAGAATATTGTGAGAATGTAATACATTAATCCGAACAAAACAATATAACAAAGACTATGACTTTATCAGAAATATGGGCTCCAAAAGTTTACTTTTGCCAGTTTTTCTAACATTGACCTTTTTGTCACCCCCCAGACTACCAAAAATTATAACAGTTACTATAGAGACTATATATATGGCATTACCTGCAATAAAGCTAGTGTGATTGCTGTAAGCTGAATGTGGCTGCTGACGATGCTAGAGCTAATAGCTGAAAATGCTGAAACTGATAGCTAGATTAAAATTGCTGAAGCCTAAAGCTTGCTAAAATACTAGCTAAATGTCAATATAGGCAAAAAAAGGAAAGATTTCTAATTTTGCCAAAAAAGCTACCATGATGGTAAAATATTAGCTAAACTCCAAATTATCCTAAAAAATAGAAACATTTCTAAATTAGCCAAATCAGCTAGAATAATGACAAAATATGAGCTAAACTCAAATTATCCAACAAAAAATTGAAAAAAATGTCTAATTTTGCCAAAACAGCTAGCATACGGCTAAAATATTAGTTAAACTCTGTTAGCCTAAAAAACTGGCCAAATGTCTAATTTTACCAATATTTTTGCTTATTAAATTTTTTTTTAGCTAAACTCCAAATAAGCCTAAAAAACTGAAAAAATTATGGAACTGGAAAAATGTGAGAGCAATTTCTCATTCATTTCTTATGGGGCATATTTTGCTCAATATTTCAAAAACTATAAAGTTCATGAATACCAAAAGTGCATGCAGTAATTTCTCGTACGTATTGATACCAAGTTTGGTTAAATTCTTGAAAGCGTGATTGAGTTTTTACAAAAAAAACAATGGAAAGGTGCAGAAGAATCACTGGTGAAGCCAACAGAAAGGCTGCTATGTTGAAAAATATTGTTATACCATTGTCAACTGATTCCAGTTGTTGAAGCAGATCTTCTGGGGGCTACAGGGAGCAAGAGTCCTAAGGAATTAGCTAGCTCTTACACTTTAGTTTTGCATCACGCCTGTTTTGGATCAAATTCCACCTTAAACCACAGAGGTTTCACACAGACCTGCTGTGGCTTTGGAAGGGCCTCCCGAACTCACCCAGTTCCTAAAATGTCTCAAGAGTGACTTTTTTCTCAGAGGAAAGATGACGCACATGTTTGTGTTTGTGTTGCGGTGTCAGAACAGGAAGCGTCTCAGTGTTCATCCAGTGATGCAACAGTCAACCGGGTCCAGGCAGAGAGGAGGTTTCTCTTGATCTAGTTGGAGCTTTCTTTGAACCTCTGTCAACTTCACACTACAGTTTCTGTGCACGACTTACGCATATATCTGTGTGGCATCAAAGAACTCAGCTCGAATTGGAGAAATGTTCGCTCTATTTCCCTACAAAGTACCGCTACATCAGCTGGGAGACGAGAGTCGTAAATTCTGGGGCCATTAGGCCGGTACATTATGTCAGTAATGGCTCAGTGTTTGACTGAAGGTGACAACATCTCACATCCCATCTCATAAGTGCAGTTTGTGTTGATTTATCAGTTTAAACTAAGGACTTAGCATAAAAAACATCTACCATTCAGAATCAGTTACCAGGTTTCTTGAATGCGCATTAAGCCCACAGTGTTTACACTGGACAAGCAGGGAGGGGCTTCTTGTTTTTCTTTTTCAGCTGTTTAATCCCTCTAATCTGCTTAGATCATCAAGGCAGACAAGAGTTAAGAGGAGAAACGGTTCAGAGAGTAGAAAGGTAGATGACCTGATACAACAGGAGCTTTGGAGGGACGGGAGGAGGCATTTGTTAAGCAGCACAGTTACTCAGATCTTTAACGCTGCTGTCTGGACTCATTTCTGAGACCTCGTGGTAACAAGGTCCCATCACATCCTTATTACCAGGTCTCTGCTGGTAATGCTGTGCATTGATTGGCTGCCAAGCCTGGACATTTTCATCTGCTAATCTAACTCCTCTTGTTTGTATCTCCTCCTCCACCCACCTCCTTCGTCTCGTTTGGTTTCCAGCCCAGATATTGTGGAGGACGAGCCCCCGTCTCCGCGTTTGTTACCCCGGCTAATTGCACCTGTTAAAGGGCTTTGCTAACCCTGTTGATTACGGTCACAGTCATTAGCGAGAAGGCGTTGGAGGCGTGTCCATGTTCACTCGCGTTCCTCAGTCAGGCTGTGACTGTGAGGAATCTTCCACATCAGGTGTGGGTGGCACTAGTCCACAGAGGCTGCTGTTCTCCTGACGGCAGCAGAAAAGGTGCACGCCTTTTCCTTTGGTGGGAAAAATCAAACATCTCAGCAAAGGAAAATCATGAAAGCTCCAACACTTCACTCAAACATGGCCACGCCCCTTTCAGGTACAAAGAAACCAGATGTCTGGTTTTGATTTTTGGAAAATATGGTAAAGAAACCGGCAAATATTATTTACAAAATTCTCTTTCAGTAAATAATCATCTTATGTGTCCCTCTCATGACTTTGTGATCCACTTGTGGTTCATTTAAAATCACAGACACATAAATGTAGGTAAACTTGATCAAAATAAATAAAACAAAGTGGTTTTCTTTTTATTCGTAGGAATAAATAAAACATTTTATCTGAAACAGGTCTACACTTTTTAGAAGAATGTTGCCGCATGAAGGATTATTTGTCAGACCACAGCAATATAAGCTCACCAACAAAGTTTTAAGCTAATTTGCTAATCAATGCCTGCTAATGAAACACCGCTAACTAGCTAAATCTGTGACAAATTAAATAAATGCAATAGAAGATAGGAGGCGCAATTAATTAAACACTTTTCTTAGTTTCAGTTGTTCCTAACTATATTGCGGTTTGCCTTTTGCATGCTCGCTGTTTCGAAGACTTTTTAGTGCAATTAGCCTCTAAAAATTTAATTTATTTTAAATTGTATTTTTTACTGCACATTTTGTTTCTTTATCCTGATTGGTTGTGGAGTATCATGCCAAGCAATCTCCTCTGTGCAGAATGCATTTGGTTTTCCAAATCTACATAAGTCTTTGTTTAATTCTATCAAACTGGGCTATGAAAGTTTGAACCTAGAGAGTTTGAACGAGAAGAAAAAAAGGGAAAATGTTTTTTTTTTTTTTTCTGAGAAAAGTGTATTAAGTGTTTAGTGGGGGTTTTTACAGTCTTAAATTAATATCATTATTGTAAAAACATATATATAGGTGACTGCTTGTGGACTCTGTCTATCACGTGCTTTTTCAGAATGTAAATTCCGCGAAAGAAACCAGATGAAACGAGAGAAAATTATCTTTTAATATTTTTCCGCTTTTGTGTTTACACCAACAGTCAACCAAAAGCTAAGAGATGTGAGCTAAGACAAAGTGAACCTGAAAAATACATGCTGTTTCCTTTGAGTTCTCTAAAATACAAACTTTCAAAAAATTATAGTGTAATGTTAATAAATATTCATGATAAAATAAATAAAATAATGACAAAAATGTAAAAATTGCATTTGCCACTACTCAAATTAAGCTAATTTGCAAATTGATGGTTGCTACTAAAACAATATTAATCTTTTATTAATTAAATAAAGGTTTATTGGGTTTTAAAAAGTGCAGCATGACAGTAAGCCTCCATGACATTTCTAGAAAAACACATTTTTATTGTTGTTTTATTGATAAACAAACAAATTGTTACTACTATAAAATACATCTTTTTTCTAATTGTCAATTAAAATGATTCAAATTATGACCCATTTCCAAATTGTGTTAATGTGTGGAATTGTGATGGTTGTGCCTCAGTTCTTGTTGTTGGTTTGTCTGCCTGTTGCGTCTCCTGAAGCTCCGCCCTTTCCTATGGTTTTACGGTGAGCTGTCACAGCTGCCTACACTTTAGATAATTGATTCAGAATAGAACGAGCTGTCTTTGTGTCCTCAGTATTGGGTCACATTTTGTATGTTTCTCTGTAGCTTGTCAGCAATGTTTGGAGGATTCTCTAGTCTTTAGAGTTGTTTATTTTAATATCCTAAAGTTTTGTCTTACAATTTGCTTCTTTTTTGCTATGTTGTAAACGCTGTATTTTTTTCTCCATGTCAGAAATTACGTTGATCCCCCAAAGAGTTACGGCAGCTTAAAAAGCGCCTGTAGATGTTAAAGAGTTAACAAAGATTGAAATAAGTCGATTGCAATGATTTTATTCAATATCCGAGTTTCTGACATGATTCCTCAGTTTGGAGAAGATCAAAAATAATGGAAAAAAGTTCGTTTTTGCTGCTATCTAAATCACACTTGAGTCACTAATCATGGCTCAACAAATCTGAGCTAATGCTGTTTGTTTCAGGCTCTGTTCATGACCACAGTCTGTTGTTGTAATCCTTTTAATAGTGTAATTTATTAGGGAAAACCCTCTTATCTAATTGTTTTAGTGAATGTTGTCCATGTGAATAATCCTCCTGGTTTCCCCATCTGGCTGACAGACATCTGAAAACACACACAGAGTGGATCACTCCATTCATTCCTATAAGGATATTAACTTTTCTAGCCTGTTAATTATGTTGTAAAGCCACATTGGTGTTCAGCTTTTGCTCCCATCTTCATCTTCTATCATTTGTTTCCTCTCTCTGATGATCCCATGTTTTCTTTCACGCCATTAGAGACAGGTTTTGCTCTTTTTTACAAAGGCGCTGGAGATAAGTGCTGCTCTGCTCTTTCTTTGCTATCTGTGCCAAAATATTTGCAGCGAGAAAATGAGCAGTGTGTCTGGTTTTTGACAGCACCAGACCTTCAGATGGAGTTTGATCATCAGTGGAACTGGAGTGTGTCTGTGCTTGCTTTGTGTTCTGCACTGGGAGGGTTGTCTGACGAAATATTGTTGAACTCTTGAGCTTTTAGGGTGTTTGTTAAACTATTTTTTTATGAATTCATCCCATGCTATGTTTTTTTTACATTTTATTTTAAGTTTTAAGTCCCACTCCGATGGTCTTTTGATCTATTTTAAAAGCTTTCCTAGTGGTCTTTGAATACAATGATGTCATATGTGGTGTTTTAGGTGTTGTTTTCTAGGACATAGTTTCTGCAGAGCGACAGGAGTTCATTAGAAAATCACTTCTGAGAGGTGTGGGCGGAACTCTAACGCTTCCCGTCATCCCTTTCTTTATACTTTCTCCTGCTACTTTACAGCTTCGCAACACTAACTTAACATTAACAAAAATGGCGAGCAATATTGTAGCTATCCAGGTGTACAGTTTGAGCCAGATACCAGCTCAGATGAGGAAAACAAAGACCTACATGGATCTATTTGTTTACAAGTGGATGAATCAGAAGGAATTTGAACAGAGAGCTTGTGGCCTGCCGATTGTAGATTTTACCTCACTGCTATAAGCTTTTTCCAACTGTGTTTTTCTAATGCTCCTGATTCACATATTCACACTCTCACATGTAGTTTTAATCTTAATTTTCTTTATATATCCAACATCATAAGAAAAATGCAACAAGAAGATGTTAAAAACACCACTAACATGATTTTTATTGGTCTGAAATGGAACAAACAAAGCAAAGAATCTAAAACAACATCCCTTAAGCAAACATGGCATGTATATTTAACAACAGACAATGGTCAAACACAGGACTAAGACCGGAGACAAAAACAAAAAATGAAAGTGTTCAGACTTTAACTGAGCTTCCATACATTTATTTGCTCATGTATTCATTGTAGGAGTTGGGTATATGTCTATACTTTTACTCCACTCCATCTCTCGTTAAAGACATCTACCACCATATTTAGGGAGTATATGTTTTTTTGTGTATTTTTTCACCAATCCTTTCAATGAAGCGAAGCATTGAAAAAGGCTATAGATTCATTCCTCTTAAAGAGTTGAGAATATCAGTAGTTTTCAGTGCCAAGTGTTCCAACAAACTTCCCTTCATTGACTCCCAGAACTTCCTTCATGACTTTTAAAAAGGGAAATTGAAGATGGAAAGAGAACGACAAAGAAAACTGTGAAAACATACAAGTCTATATGTGGAAAACAGAACTATAGGAGCGTGAAACTCGACTGGCTATATGGACACGGTTGTCCAAATGCTGTTGCCACGGTGACTAATGGGATACCAAACTCACCCCAGAAGAATGGCTTAAAGGGAGCTGCTGATGCTATCGCCGCTAAAGAGGAGAGTTTGTGTTCAAAGTGTGTGCGGGTGCTGTGCACGTGCAAACAAAGTCACATGTTCAAGTGGGCTCTGAAATGAAGATCAGGAGGGGATTTAAAAAGAAGCTCTGCGCGTTGCTTACGAGTTCAATTCCTCTCTTTTCTTTAGTTTCGGTGACACAAAGATTCACTTTGGTCTTATTTTATGACGATGGCTGTAGATGTGGGAGGAAGGAAGGAATGGAGGGAAGTAGAGAGGATGTGAGGAAGAAAAAGTAATGAGAGTAAAAGACCAAACAGATGAAGCAAGAACGATGATGCTGGGTACAAAAAACATTTTTTTAAGCTTTCATTCAGTGATACTCACTGATGACCTCATTTGACAATTGTTTGTTAACTTTGACTCAACTTTTTGTTGAGTAAACCCTTTAGATGCACACCAACCTCCCAGCACTTGCTGGAATGGGACATTCAGAAGCTTCATCTCCCCATATGTTGGTGTCACAGACCATTAAAACCCTGTAACCATTTTGGTTGACGTCTGCAACGTACCAAGAAAAGAACAGAACAGAGCGCCTTTTCAAAGGCAAGTTTTGACCCCACGGCGCAGAAACTTTGAATGACTCTTCTTAGATCCTGTTGTAGAACATCAAACCGTAAAAACATGATTTTGTTTTTGTCACATTTCTCAATCTAATATGATTCGATTAAGCGTTCCTATTATTTTATTATTTCCTAAAAAAGTGTTGGGTCAAAAATAACTCCAGTTGGGTAATTCTTTGACTTTTTGCTGGGTCAAATATGGACCGGCGGAGCAGGGGGTTGCTTTGTCCCAACAGGATTGGGTCATCAGTTAACACTGGAGAAGTCGCCAGCAACACCTAATTAACACACACTCTTTGAAATGCCATAACTCTTTGACCGTTTATGCGATCAGCCTGAATCAACTGATTGTGATGTGGAGAAAAGCAGCTTTGAGACGTTATCGACCATTGGAATTTCGTTATTTGCGTAAACGGATGACGAGTTACGGTAGTTGAATTAATGTAAGCACTGGAGCTAGAGCTGAAGGGTCAACACCAACCAAGACAACTGTAGACGACTTAATATGACTGACAGGGGGAAACTCGTTTTCCATCTGCAATCACTCCCTGCAGTATTAAGTCAGAGCTGTGCTAGGTGCGAAGTCTTGTTTGTCCCACTCTGCCTGCATCACTGAGCGTTCTCATCCTGACCTGATCTTCTGTTTCATCTGACTCTGCTTCGTCCATGACTCTGATTGTTTGCTGCCTCCCCCGACCCTCGCCCATGCTGGTGTTTGACCTCTGCCCGCCTGACTCTGATTTAGCTTTGTGGACTTTTAGCTGAGCTTCACTTCTGTTCACCTGCCTGTTCCAACAAAACCTGCTGCTCTTAGATCCAGCCTTCTGTTTCCTGTTTGTGACACATTTGGTGAAATAAAAATAAATTGCCAAACATTTTACTCTTTACCAACTTTTTTTGATTCAAGTTTTCATCCATTATCAATGTTTTCAAATCTTTAGACAAATTAGATGTTGAACAACTAAAACCAACATTGTAGATAACTGGGCCCTTGTTAGTTTTTTTGCATTTGACTCTACTTGGGATTTTGAAACTAACATTTTAAATCAATGGCCAAATTTAGTTTAGATCAGGCGTCTGTGACCTTTCATGCTAAAAAAATCATTCATGTCAGTCTCTTACAGATCAAAACCCAGAAAAGTTCTTTGCTGCTTTACCGTTTAGAAAAACATACTTTATGTTTTTATGACCATTAAGCCATTCATTTGTAAAATGTAGCTTAAAGAAATTACAGTAATTTAATGTTAATAGTGGTATAGCAGCACATACAAGTTCCTCTCAAAATAAAATACACCTTGTGTCAAATTTGATTTACTTGAAATAAAAATACTCGTAATCCAAGTCAAACATGACATTTTCTATGAATATGACTTCAGTGCGCCTTCATCTGTTTATTATTGCATAAAAACATGTCAACTGGTGTAGAATACAACTTTTTGCCAAATCTATATAAAATTAATTCTATGCTTAAAGAATTTTCGTTTTGATCAGTCAATGGAAACTGTTGTGCAGTAAAAGATAAGAATACAGTGTTTGATTAACTAAAACTAACAAACCAAAACTACAGATTACTATTCTAATCATTGGCATTAATAGCTGTAGCTAAAGAGCTACAAGTGAAGGTTAAAAAAGAAGCATGGCTCCAGAGCTTTAGGTTGTAGACTCCTGGGTTAGGCTATGAGCTTAACCCAAGATAGATCTGAGTGTCTCTCCACAGTGATGTGAGTTTGAACTACTTTTATCTGATTTTGGCGCTAAATGTTGACATTATTGTGAGGTGTGTAGCATAACTGGATAGATAATGAAGGCACAAAACCCACAGCCCACCACTGCCGTCACTTAAGACTGAGATGCTAGGCCTCTTCACGCAGATGCAGTGGACAGCTGTCAGTCAGCATCCTCTTCAGAGCTGCACACACTCACAAACTTCCCGCCAAAGCTTGGGGGGTGTGCGTTGTGCAACATTTTGCACTTGTAATGCCACCGAGGACAGGCGAGCTGCATCCCTGATGTCTCTGTTTGTGTTCCAGTGGGGCTTAAATCTGCACTGTGCTCCAGAGTGTGTGCAGGCCTTTGCAGCCCCCCTAACACGCTCAGACAGCTGTATCCACGGCCCACTGAGGCGCGCTCGCCATCGCCCTTAAATCTGCCTAATTACGCATCTCATCAGCTCCTCAGCCTCTGGATAGTTGCAACCTCATAGCTGCACAGACACGCATGCTCCCTTTATTTGTTTGCAGGACGTCTTGGGTTTTTATCTCGCCGTTTCACACTCTCCCCAACTGACCTCCCTCGCTGAGTCATCCTTCCACCTCTAACCTCGTCCCAACCGAGAAGCCAACCTTATCTGTGCTTAGTTCTCCAAAGGCCAATGCAAATTTTCCACAGCAACCATTGTCTGCCCCTTAGCTTCGCCTGTCCGTCTCACTGCTTCTCCACCCACTCCCCAACTTCTCCCCACACCGCCCTCGAGACTCCTGCGCTCCAAGCCCGGAGCTCTCATTGGTGCAGCCATTGACTAGTCAGCCATACACCCTTTTTTAGACACTGCATCCTCCAGTACTGCACACTACAGCAGCCCCTCACACACTAGCACGCCAAAGACAAAGTGCTGGATCACATCAGCTGTCTTAAGCTCACTCCTGCTCTGCCAGCGAGAAATAAACGGATCACAGATAAAATGTGACAAAAATACAGATAACTGTTTCTAAAAATACGATAAAAGCTTGAAATGAATGTTGGGATAGAAGAGATTTCACGCTGTGTTTTTCTGGAACATTTAACATTTTGAAATTAGTTTATTTATAAACTGATTATGCTTCAGTCCAATATTCTCAACTTTATTGATAAAAGCCTATATAGGTGACCAACTGATTTGATGTAAGGGCAAATGCCGCATACTTTGTAGCGTTTTACTATCTTCTTAGAAGGCCCAACGTGCTTTTACAGTCACAGTCCCATTCACACACTAGGCTGCTCAGCCTGTGCTGAGTAAGCAAAAAAAAAACCTCCAGCAGTACCAGACTTGGTGAGGGCAACCGTCCGCTGTGACCTTATGAGGTCAGAAAAGAAATAGACAAGCCGACATTAAGAGAACATGAAAGAAACATTTTTGGAATGTCTATTATTGGAGAGTAAAGAACCAGGAAACAGATGAGCAGAAAGTCAATAAATATCTGTTATGAAAAAAAACAAAATAAATAAAAATGTGTACATTTATAAACACAAATGACATTCTTGTGATTGACTGCATGGACTGGGGTGCCCGAACCTTTTCCCTCAAAACTAAATGGGACCCCGATCCGCGGGCCACATGGAATATTTTTTTGCCCGTCATGTCGCTCCATCTTGGCTAGCTAAAAAAGGTCGCTAAAAGCATCGGAAGTGACCGTGAAGGTTCTTGGGAACACACAAAAAAGGCCGGGGCTGACTCACTTGTGGATTGTTTTATTATAGCTGCAAACAAATATATTACTAACAGTGCCACCTGGAGGCCAGAAGCATATTACAGCCATAGAGTTTTGGAAACCATAGAGAATCAATGGGAAAGGGGTTTTACCTAAACACTGTGTCATGCAGAACGTCGTATATCTTGAAAAAACGTACCAAGATTCTCTTGCAAGTAAACACAACATATTAAGCATTACGAAAAAACAAAGGAAATACAGCCATGACTAAACCTATTATCAAAATAAAAATAACATTAGTGGACGACAAAAAAATATATATGTATTTGCAGCATTTTTTAAAGAATTTGTGTATTTAAATTAATCCATTGTCAAAATCAACCAATCAAGCTGTTAGAAAATTGCATGAAATGCATTTTTTTATACCCGTAGTCGTGTTTTGAGTCCTTTTTATCCAAATTTGTGAGTGTACGAAAGACTGACGCTTTAGATACCTTACCAAGGCTTCCTCCAAGCTTGTTCCTTTCCCTCTTCTGAAAACGGAAGCTTTTAGCTCAAACTAAACTGTTCTAAAGCTTTCAAAGCCCATTCGAGAGCAGATAATTGTTGGAAACTGCCTTTCCTTCCAGCAGAGGTTAAATACGCACGAAGCACTAAAGACCGGAGAGAAACTGCTTCCACAGACTCAGCTACATTAAAGTATGAATGATGGACTTGTGGAGGAACTCTTCATCATAGCAGGTATTCTCCAAAAGAATGGGAGCTTTGAAGCCACATTTCATGGGTAAGAACCTGACAGCCTTTCCCTCTCGACTCTTCTAAAATGAAGAGGAAAAACGCAACAGACTACAGACTAACTGCCTTTTATTAAAAAAAAAGAAAAAAAATCGATGAAACAATATCCCTGCAGCCCTCCGAGACCACTCGAATCCAGGAACATCAGTGAGCAACCGTCTTCTGAAATATAAGATGTCTTAAAGGTGCTTCGATCTGAGCTCTGCAGCTGTTTTCACAATAATGTTGGGCTTCATATTCAAAAGCAATGGAGTAGAGGAGGATGAGGGATGGATGAAACGTGTTGAATCGAATGTCAGTTAACCCTGAAGCCGTTTCACTCGGTAAATGCAGCTCAGTGTGCTTGTGTGAGGCTGCGGCGGCAGCGGGGGACTCATGAGGCGGAACAGCGGCGCTCGGCTGAAGCGATATGAATCGACGGCCGTGGTTGGTCCTCTCTCTGCTTTCAATGAACAGGTCCAGGCCTCCGAGTGCATCAAGTGCTCGGAGTGTGGGTGTGAACGTGTGACTTCTTGCCGAGCCGCTGCCACACGCCCTATGGAGTTTAACCACTGCAGGCAGATTTACCAGGAGCTTTGTGGAATCAGCTGTGGATTTAGCATCCAGATGTTTCTTTCCTCCAAATACGGGCATCTTTAGATTCATGTTTTTTATATATTTAAAATTTTACATTTTTACTTTTTAGTGTCAATTATCCAAAACATGAAGGAACTTGAACAAAAATCTAAGGATTTTAATAGAAGCTTCTCTATTTAGCTTAATTGATCACAATTACTAGCATACAGTGAAATATGTTAGCAATTATTCTCTTTATACTTTAAACATGTGTAGTTATCAATTTAAATTATTTTACTTTTTCTGTAAAGAAGTATTTTTTAAAATTAGATTAGACTTGATTAGAAATGGTTTATTTCAAGCAATCAAGAAAAAAAAATGAATGTACACAGAATAACTAAAAGATAGACTGCCTGAAAGGGAGTGAGAGGAAGCGAATTTATATAATCCCACCCCGGCTCGACCTCACTGTTTCCTGTTTTTTATTCATTTGATCACCCAAATTTCACATAAAAAAGAAAATAGAAAGTTAATTGCAAGAATTGAATGGCATATTACCCTTCAAGCTTTGCACACACAAGACATTTGTTTAAGAACATGCTAAACATGGGTTCTTGAACACATGTGGAAAGCAGGGAAGGACTTTTTACTCTTTTTCTACTGTTTACTAGCACATATCCGCCACCTGCAGTTGGAAGAGGCTTGGTACAAAATGTTGAAGAGGTGCAAATCTCGCAATTTGGGCAAGAAACGGTTTGGTTTTTTGCTAGCTTCACAATCATTTTAGTAGAGTGGCCGTGGTTTGTCTTTATTTAAAAAGCGAAGACAGATGTCGTATGGCTCATTGCCATTTCTGGGTTCAACAGACAAACTAGTTACGCTATGAGTTTGGTGAGTTTCACTGTGTCACTACCAAAACTGAATCCATGATTGCTCAAAGTTTGACCTGGGTTTGCTGACAAATTGACAAAAACTTGCTTAGCTATGCTTGAATGTAAGAGATTTGCCCAAAATTCACATTTGCATAGATTTTTCATTAAAAGTGGTCGCTTGAACGTGAGTTTGCAAAGGGGGTGTGCACGTAGCATAAGAGTTTGAACTGCATGCTGGATAGTTTTAGACCAGAAACTTACAGAAATAAAAAACACTAACAAAGTGAATGAATTAGAATGGCTCTAAAATGATTAAACTCCTTTGATCCACAACTTATTTTAATTCATTATTAAACTTTACTCTTTTACTGCTTCACTTGTAAGTTTTCTTTGATAATCTTATCATTTGTATATTTTTTTAGAAAGTGTCTTACAATATGTTGTTTTATAATGATGCAATATTATTAATAATAAAAAACTTGCTTTGTCGTGTCACATTTAGGCTGTAAAATTTTAATATATACGATCAAAATAAGAACAAATCCTCTATTTCCTGTGACACTTTCACAATAAAAGCCTTTAGACGGTCTGTTCTGATCCTCTGAAGAAAAAACAGCTGGGATTATTGCGCTGAACGGTCAGACTGGGATTAGTTAGATTAAAACACACCGGCTCACAAGCATTTGTTTGAGTCCATGAGAACATGAGAACTCTGGCATTAGTTACATGACACAGTTTTCACTCGAGTCCTCCACGCTGGGCGGTCTGTATGTAGTCTTAGCTTCATTTGTGATTATCTTTTTGTTGTTGTGTGTCCTGCATGTTGGCGTGCAGGCACACACGTGCGTGTATGAGCATCTCTGGCATGTCAAAAGAGCCGGTGCTTTAAGTGGAATCTGTCAGGATGATTCATGTCGTGTGAGGAAAAAGCCCGAAGGACGGCGCTAACACAAACCCATGCACACAAACATGCAAAAGAATCAAGAGGTCACTTTAGCCAGACGAGTGCATCACACTGCTGGAGAATGAGACCAGCGACAACAAGATGTGGCTTGTTGCGCACAGAGGAGACGTGCAGAAACAGCTTGATGCTGAAAATCTGGAGCTTATTTTTAAGAATCAACAGTGTCTGACTGTGACTAACAACCCCCCAAAAAAGATTAAATCTTCTGTCCGTTTATGAAACCTTCAAACTCTCTGCTCTCAGCTTTTATCTGAAATCTTCATCGTCCTGGTTGAGGAGAGACCCAAATGCTTCACTTGAGACAGTTCAGAAAATGAAAGCCTGCCAGGGCCGAGAAGAAGTGCTCAGTCTGAGAGGCTGAGAGCTGAAATGCAGCTGGAGCTGCAGCAGATGCACAAAAGCTGGAAAAAAGCCAGAGGCTACTGAGTTCATGCTCCTCAAGATAATGTTTGGAGGAGCGACACCTTCAAGACACTTCTGCATAATCACAATGTCACTGATTTTAACCTAACATCAAGAGGGAAACTCAGACACAGCCATTTATATTAATTTGAAATATTGCATTGAGTCTTGTTGTAGATGGAACTAACATAACAGTCTAATACTGGTTAAGTCTATGGTCAAATGAAAATGAGATAAAGCAGTGATAAAGGAAGAGCCAGGATGTGAAATTTTCCTTCACAAAACAGTAATACGAAATGCTTATACTATATGAGTAAAAATTGCAATGTGCAATATTAGTGATCAGTATGAAAATATGACTTCCGATACAAAAAAAAAGACGGAATATATAATTTCCATTTCACTGCAACAGTTTTATTTCAATAAAAGTCAATGTAAATTATAAATTATAAGTTATCTCATTAGGAGGTTCTGGCCAAAACAGGGACTACAATTACAAACATTGTAAGCAGTGTGCATTTGGGCTTTTTTTAAAAAAACATAATGGTTTCTCTGTTTAAACATTTGTGTAAAGATTTAAGGTAAGAATTTATAGCAATTTACACCGTCTTTTGCGATATGTGTGTCGCACAAGTTGATAACACCATGTCGATACACTTTGGATTTATCGTGCAGGCCTACTTGGGATGCTTGCTTACTATGTTGCATAAATGTGACCAAATTAAAGGCATTGCTTCCATATTCATGCTCCTTATCCCTGATGAGGGTCACCAACATTAAAGTTAAAGTCCCATTGGATGCCACACACCTAGATGTATGAAATTTGCTCTCCACATTCGACCTATCCCCTGGTGAAGTGGTGAGCTGCAGACACAGCCATTTGGTGGTTTAACCCCCATATCCAACACCTAAAGCTGTCAATCCAGTCACTCCTCTTCATGATCTTCATGTCACTTGAACCTCTCCTCTTCACGTTCCCTGTTCCTAAGGATAACTACTGCTTTGCCCTCATATTCTCTTCATGCTTCTTGTCATTTAGATGCAAATTTACGGAGAGTAGTGCATCCTGCAGAAAGGTGTGACACAGCAGAGATGCCAGATTAGAGACTTGAGCATTGAAGTGACGGGTTGCTGCCCTCGAAGACGGACTCAGAGACTCGCCAGATGACTAACCGTGTTTGTGCGTGCCTCAGACGAGTTTCTGGATCTGACTAACGCCGAGCGTGTGAGGGGGCGTTTCAGGACGAGTTCAGAAACTTCCACGCTCAAAGACTCACTGGATTTCTGTTTGTTGAACTCGTGGATGGATCTGACCTTGCGTTGGCAGTTCAAGTGGTTCCTTTTCTTCTTTTCCTTGTTTTCACTCATTAAGTCAGAACGGCCACCTGCAGCTGCTTTTCTGCCACTTTGCACAATTATGTCTGCAACAAATTTAAGCATCAGCACAAAGTCTGAGGGTAAATACTCAGATAAAAGACTAAAACCAAGGCTTTTAGGATTGTACCCTTTGGATTCTTTTGACTTATGTGTCCTTGGTTTTTGTCATGTTTTGCATTTTGGACCTTTTAGTCACAGATATGACAAAAACAAGTGAAACAGAACTGAAAGGGAACGT
Organism: Oryzias melastigma; assembly: GCF_002922805.2. Classification (NCBI taxonomy): domain Eukaryota; kingdom Metazoa; phylum Chordata; class Actinopteri; order Beloniformes; family Adrianichthyidae; genus Oryzias; species Oryzias melastigma. The sequence goes on along the minus strand of NC_050529.1, from coordinate 12,688,854 downwards.
ATCACTCCCTTTTGCATGGTCTTGTTATGTTTTGAGTATCTAACTTTTAAGTTCCTGTCATCATTCATGATCTCTGGTGTTTTGGGTTCTTCATCCAGCGGTTCCTGACAGTTATTTCCACCAGCAAATGTGAACTTAGGTTAAATTAAATTGAATTTGTGTCCATCCTTGAGCATTCTAACTGAAGCATTCGGGAACAACATCAGCTGTTTTTCCTACATTTTCTCACTCCCAGTTCATCATATATGCACATATGGTTGGGGCCCTTCTGCGTCACTTTTTGATGTTTTGGGTGTCCCCAACTCGTCGTTTTTTGACGTGCTGGCTGTTCCCATTAAATCAGGGGTCCCCGACCTCCAATCCGTGAATCGGTACCGGTCCCAAGGCCATTTGGGTGGGCCTTGGGTGGGGGAAAAATGCATTTGCTAATCAAGGGTCCCCAACCCTCGGGACGCGGACCATTTCATAACCTGGTGGCGGAATGCGGAGCAGACTGGTACTCTAACCCTAATCTGGTACCTGTACACTAACCCAGTACTGGTTCTCTGTCTGACGTTTTGGGTGTCCCCAACTTTTTTTGACATGCTGGCTGTTCCCAATAAATCAGGGCGACCATGGTGCAGAGGTAGGGAGGTCGACTTCTGATCAGAAGATTGTGGGTTTGATTCCCACCTTGCCCATGTGTCGAATTTTCCTTTGGCAAGACACTGAACTGGAAGGTTGGCGCCAGTGTTTGGCAGTGGAGTCGCCACCAGTGGGTGAGTGTGTGAATGTGTGAATAGTACTGTGACTGTAAAGCGCTTTGGGCCTTCTAGGAAGGTAGATAAGCTCCATTCAACTAAACGCCATTTACCATTTACCAGCCTTCAGGACGTGGAACTGGTACTAGGTTAGGGTTAGGGTACCAGTCCTGGTCCTTGTCCCTGAAGTTGGGGACCCCCTGATTTAATAGGAACATCCAGCACTTTAAAAAACGATTAGTTAAGGGGAAACAAAACGTCAAAAAGGGTTGGAGTGAGGAGGCCTGAACCATACGTCCTTATATGACGAGTTAGGAGAGAGAACACATTGGTTTTTCCCAAGCACTGCCTCCTTTGTGGTTGAACATGGCTAATAAATATGCTCATCTGTAAACATTTTTACTTATTCTCTGATACTGAATGAACTTGGATCACCGCAATGAACTTTTTCTCTGTGCATTCTCTTGCATAATTTCTTTAGGGCGTAATTCATATTTCTTTATCTTAGCGTATTAATTTTAATAAAAAATAATAATAAATCGCATCTGACCCTTTGAATGGCTCAACCGCCTGAGGGATTTACGAAGCTCAAACATTTTTAAAAGCCTTAAAGTTGAGAATTGTGAGTGCTTTAATTCCACTCATAGTCACTTGATCCATTTGAACACGAAGTCATGCAGTTTGAGGAAAATAATCCCTTAATTAGTCAGTTGGGAATTTCAGCTGTCCAGAATTGTCATCTGCCTCAAAGCCATTGACTGTGTTTGTGAAAATATGAGGTTTTTGATTACATTTGGATTTTTTATGTTTTGTAGAAGTAAATCCAGTTCAACTGACTCTATAAAACCTAGTTTTCTGTGGTTTTGAGTTACCTTTGACCCACTTTCACTCTGAATCATCAACTTCTAATATTTTTTTTGCATGTACTCAATATTTAAGGAATGGGAGGAGTGATGTAAATCTTCATAGAGAGTCAAAGCTGCTGACTGTTAGACGAAACAGAATTAAAAGCCTGAGATGATTGATCTTTTTTCATTTCTTTCAGTCTCAAGCTGTATTCCCTCTAACTGTATTACAGTCTGTGGTTGTAGGTTTATCACCATTAACAGCAAAGACAGTTTGGAAATTTACTTTCATGTAATGGGCTTTTTTATGGCTTTTTATAGCACTTTCATTTCATTTTGCTCCAATTCAACTTAAATTAGATTTCAACCACTTTCTTTTGAAGGGGGCCAGTTGTAGGGTTTCTAGTGGAGCAGTCTATTATCAGTGTTGGAGAAACCTCCTGATGTTCACGTCAGTGTGTCTTTGGGAGTAATTTTCTTAATCAGTTTCCACCGATGTTTAATTTCTCTGCAAGACCATACACGAAGAATACAGTAAGAGTAATACTTGGAGGAATAAATATATTTTAGTGGTAACTTAAACCAAAAGGGTTTGAAACTTTTAATCACTGGCCTACGTTTGTTTACTTTACATTCTTAAACATTTGTTTGCTCAATATTTGTTCACTTTAAGCCTTTAACGTTCTGCAACATTTTACAAGTATCTTGGCAACTTATCTAGCCCGCACTATGTATTTGTAGGTGTGCCTCAGGGCACTAATCTCACACCCCTTCGAATTTTAGAAATATAACACTTTTTTATGACCCAATTTTTCACAAGCATTGTTTTTTTTCAATGCTCGTGATACACAACTCTCTTACTATCTTTTTCATCTCGTAAATAGGGGGGGGCCTTTTACTATATACCAATATTTTAAACACAATAGGTAAACAAAACATCACTTGTTACAGACCAGGGGTGTCAAACTTAATCGCACAGGGGGTCAAAATCCAAAGCACACTTTAGGTCTCAGGCCGAAAAGGAATAAACATTTATTGAACACACAAAAACTAAATTTTTACAACTTTAAAAATGTAACTTTTTCACATTTCTATTAATAAAAAATATATAAAATATTTTAAAATATTTTACTCTCCATAAAAATATGTTTTGTCAAAATTATACAAGTAAGAAATAAGCACAAGATAACATCGGGCCATTAATAACAGTAAAATAAAATGATCTGGAGGGCTCCAACCAAATTAAGTCAGTTCAATTGCCATTTTCTGTGATAGGGACACCACGACATTGTAGCCATATGTCATCATTAAGCAGTGATTGGTTGGAATTCGTCTTAGTCAGTTTTTTCTATGACAACCACTCTCGCCACTCAGGAGTGTGTTTGTTGGACGACCACACCGCTACCACTTGAAAACTGGCTACACAAAAGTTGTCAAGGGCCAATAGGACTGCATAGAAAAAATATGAAAAAAATTAGAATTAGCAAAAAGATGGTTAGTCTGACAAATAGAATGACCCAGTAATAGCTGTTTATTTCTCTATAGAAGTCTATGGGATTTTGGCTTCATGGAACCAGCTTCCCATTTGCAACGAGAGGGAGAGGAGTCACTTAATCCAGTTCTTATATGCAGTCAATACCTCTTACCCATATTATCAACTCATTACCACAAAGTTTCTAAAAGAACTGGTGTTTCATCCTAAACGAGCAGCCAAACGTTTTTAACTAAAGCTTTTTAGCTTTTCCGGCGCCCACACTTGTGCTGCAAACGTCAGACTGCTGACTCAGCGCTCTGCAAACAGATCTACAAGTGGCTCAATTCAAAAGCAATTTCTCACTTGAAAACCCTCAACCAGCTCTACATCTTACCCCCCCCGGGCATTGTGCTCTGCAAGTGAACGTCAGCAAAATGACGGTGGAACTGCTCAATGTTGTCACCTGACCAATTGTTTTGTAATAACTCATTGAAATCTTAAGCCTTAGTCACAACTGCCCTTCCGGGTCGTCTGCGGGCATGAAATAGGCAAACCATGCTGGTGACCCACACAAAATATCAAGGTAGTAGCCTGCACGGTGAGCCCGTAGAGCAAAAATGTTTATGAGCATTTTGTCTACGGGCATGCTGTAGGTGAAAGGTAGTAGCAAACACTTGAGACGTGAGAGGTGAGACCCAGGTGTCAAAAAAACACCTTTTTTTCCCTCTAGTTGTCTCTCAAAGTTGAATATTTGTTATTACTTAAAATGATTAGATCAAAAAGGATAAGAAAAATGTTTTAAGATAACTAATCTATTGGTCTACTCGGCTTCTTTCCAGGTTTTGGATGCCACCTGTTACTGAGTCGACCCAGCAGAATCCAGCCAAGGTCCATCAGTAAAAATGGCAACCACATCCCAGCCCAACCTCGGCCTATCCCGCTGCTCCTCCTTGCTCCTCCTCATCCTCTCCTTCCTGGTGCTGCTGTCATGCCCGGAGTCGGTCGGAGCAGGTTCTGCAGATAAAAACTGTACAGCTGGTGGAGACCCCTGCCAGGAAGGTAGGCTGACATTTAACTGGTCAAAAAAAAGAAAAAAAAAAAGAAGCAGTTTAGTGTGAACAGGGAAGGATTAACTTGATTGAATGGAGTCTAAACCTTTCTGTGAGGGCTGCTTAGTGACACGGATCAGTAGAAGTGTTAATCCTCAACTTGATTGTCTGTTACCAGACGTGTAAGCTGTAACAGTTCTAGATGAATGCTGTTTCATCATTGCTGTTGTGTATAGTGTTCATTCATTGGGGAAAGTTTTCTCTTTAGTAAAATGATATGGATTTGATGTTTTTTTAGTTTATTTCCTACAAATGTGTATCAATATTAGTATTCTGTTTCTGTGTTTATCCAAAACTCGTAGATTTTAAATATAAAAGATTTGAGTTTCTAGAAAACTTTCAAGAATATTTTGTGTTATTTACCAATTACTTTGAACTGATTCCTTGACTTCTATAAATCACCAGGATGGCATTTGCTGGATTCAATGCCAATTGGACTAAACCACTGTTTCCTAACTTCCAAGTCCACTGAAAAGTTGCACAAGCCAGAAGATTTTTGACAACTGAAGGCAAAACACCTACGATCCATGCTAAAGCTAACACGATAACAACCGACCGTTTACACTGGAGCTGATTATGTCAAACTAAAATGACCGGGACTTAAACCACTTGACCGATCACAAAACTCAACTGTAATACCTCACTTCAACCTGTAGGGGCAGCACATAGACAGCATTTAGACTAGAATTTCAGAAATTAAATAATTTTATTTTTAATTTTAAAAAATGTGGCAAGGACCAGAAAGGACATTTTGGGTGTTCACAACTCTTCATTTTTTTGATAAACCGGCTATTCCCATGATTTTTTATTTATTTGCTTTTTATTTATCTATTTATTTATTTTTATTTTTAACAGCTATTCCCATTGAATCAAGGGTCCCCAACCCTCGAGATGCAGTACCAGACGCAGTTCCGGATGCTGTACTTGACGCGGTAGCGGATGCAGAACTGGTACCGAGTTAGGGTACCAGTTTATGGTTAGGCTAACGGTTGAGGGCTTTACCACACAAAGCTTTAGCTCTGGTGTTTAAATTCTTTTGACTACCGTAACTCTTCAACCATTTACTCAATTAGCAACATACCGGTTTGCAGCCCGGAGGTTAGGGACTTGGGATTTGATGGGAGCAGCCAGCCAACTCGTCAAAATATGACAATTTGGGGACACTCAAAACATCAAAAAGGGACGCGGAGGGGGCCGAACCATACGCTCATATACTGTATGACGAGTTGGAAGTGAGAATGCTTTGCATATGGAGGAAAAAAAGGCCCCAAAATGGAATCAA
>NC_050529.1:12571504-12683004 GCF_002922805.2 Oryzias melastigma | reverse complement strand
ACAGAAAGGTCCCAGCCGGGATTCGAACCGGGGCCTTCTCGCTGTGAGGCAAGAGCGCTAACCACTGCGCCACCGTGCAGCCCCTAATCCTCAACTTGATTGTCTGTTACCAGACGTGTAAGCTGTAACCGTTCTAGATGAATGCTGTTTCATCATTGCTGTTGTGTATAGTGTTCATTCATTGGGGAAAGTTTTCTCTTTAGTAAAATGATATGGATTTGATGTTTTAACTCTAGTTTATTTCCTACAAATGTGTATCAATATCACAAAACTCAACTGTAATACCTCACTTCAACCTGTAGGGGCAGCACATAGACAGCATTTAGACTAGAATGTCAGAAATTAAATTATTTTATTTTTAATTTTAAAAAATGTGGCAAGGACCAGAAAGGACATTTTGGGTGTCCACAACTCTTCATTTTTTTTATATACTGGCTATTCCCATTATTTATTTTTTACTTTTTTATTTATTTATTTTTATTTTTAACAGCTATTCCCATTGAATCAAGGGTCCCCTCCAGACGCAGTTCCAGATGCTGTACTTGACGCGGTTGCGGATGCAGAACTGGTACCGAGTTAGGGTACCAGGTTATGGTTAGGCTAACGGTTGAGGGCTTTACCACACAAAGCTTTAGCTCTGGTGTTTAAATTCTTTTGACTACCGTAATTCTTCAACCATTTTCTCAATTAGCAACATACCGGTTTGCATCCCGGAGGTTGGGGACTTGGGATTTAATGGGAACAGCCAGCCAGTTTGTCAAAATATGACAATTTGGGGACACTCAAAACATCAAAAAGGGACGCGGAGGGGCCCGAACCATACGCTCATATACTGTATGACGAGTTGGAAGTGAGAATGCTTTGCATATGGAGGAAAAAAAGGCCCCAAAATGGAATCAAACATTTTTGCAACAAGCATTTCCTGATAAAAACAATATTAAACTGCATATTTTGTTACTAGCATAGGCACTAGAGTTAGTACTCGTTATGTTTTCTTACTAATGTTGGCCTTTAACCCTCACATGACCAAATAAAATAAAGTGTGACAGTGAGCATTTCATAAATGTTTAAAGCAATGAGGTTCAGATAAACTACAATACATGAAACAATCCCAATATTATGCAGTAGTGGGCCCACTTGTGAATTTTTTATACTTTATTCGTACCAAGTTCTTTAGTGCCCAATGAAAATATCAGCTCTCATTTGATCCGTCCCATCATTAAACATCGATGAACCGCCTGACAAGTAACAGCCTCCAGCCCTGCTGCTTTATAAAGCAAGAAAAAAATCAGAAAGATTTTCTGATATATATCACGACAAGTCCGTCATTATGAGCATTTTCCCCACACATGATGGCTACTCTCCCACTGAACCAGTTATGAGAACCCCACAGCGGCAGGCTGGAGAAGATTAAAGAGCTCAGTGCAGACTATTATAAGACTGCTGTTGTAAATATTCAATAATTGTGTTGAGAAGATTTGAGTTTGTCGTTGTGTGGCTTCGTTTCAGGCGTGGTCCTGCCTGTGTGGAACCCTCAGAATCCATCCGTGGGCGACAAAGTGGCGCGCGCCATCGTTTACTTTGTGGCTCTCATATACATGTTCCTGGGCATGAGCATCATAGCCGACCGATTCATGTCTTCAATTGAGGTATAGAACCATGTTTCTCCACACTCTATGGTATTATTGCTTTATAATCATCTAGGAATTCACAGTAATTTGCTTTTGTGGCTTTCCTGTACAGGTCATAACATCCCAGGAGAAGGAGATCACCATCAAGAAGTCCAACGGCGAGACGACAACAGCCACAGTCAGAATCTGGAATGAGACCGTTTCTAATCTCACTCTGATGGCTTTGGGTTCAAGCGCTCCAGAGATCCTGCTGTCCGTGATCGAGGTTAGTCCCACACGTACCTGGCATGATTTTGTCATTGAGTGAGGCTTCATGACCGAGTTCAAACTCCACCCGCAGGTCTGTGGACACGGTTTCGAGGCCGGTTCTCTGGGTCCTAGCACCATCGTCGGAAGCGCCGCCTTCAACATGTTCGTCATCATCGCTTTGTGCGTTTACGTGGTTCCTGACGGAGAGACGCGCAAAATTAAACACCTGCGCGTGTTTTTCGTCACGGCAGCTTGGAGTATCTTTGCCTACATTTGGCTTTACCTGATTCTGAGCGTCTTTTCCCCTGGAGAAGTGGAGGTGAGGACACACTGGCATATATATTTATATAGGGGTGTTCTACCTTACGATACCCAGCCCTAACTTTGACACGTTGTGAGAACCAAACCTGTGATATAGAGACCACTCTGCCTCAAAAACACAAACTGAAGCATGTATTTGGTGTTATGTTTTGAACCCCCTTCTGTTTTTTAGGTTTGGGAGGCGGTGCTGACCTTCCTCTGCTTCCCGCTCTGCGTGGTCCAGGCCTGGGTGGCCGACAGACGCCTGCTCTTCTACAAATACGTCCGTAAACGCTACCGCGCCGACAAGAACCGCGGCATCATCATAGAGACGGAGGGCGGCACTGACGTGGGGATTATGGGCATGGATGGAGGAGGGGGGTCGCTGGGTCCAGGGGGCTTCACCAAGATGGACATGCTGGAGCTGGACGGGCAGATGGCGCTGAACTGCCACAGCGGGATCGACGGAGGCTTGATGCTTGAAGGCGGAGCGAAGGATGACGAGGATGAAGCCAGGAGGGACATGGCCAGGACGCTGAAGGACCTCAAGCAGAGGCACCCGGATAAAGACATGGAGCAGCTGATTGAGATGGCTAATTATCAGGTGAGGTGTAGGAAAACTGCTTCATCTCAAATTTTTAGCTTTGTTTTGTCACAGAGGAACAGTCAGAAAACAAACTCCTGTTTTAGGCATTAATAAGAACATGTTTTGGTTGTTTCAGAAACATTTCACTACTTAGACACTGCTTAGTGTGTATGACAAAACAAAAAAAAAAAACCAAAAAATTCTGAAAAATCCTTTAATTTGCTGATGGGCAAGTAAGAGTGTAGAAAGACCTTTATGTTTGCTCATTCTAAGTCTAGTTTAATTTAATAAAACAATATTAAATATATAGAATTTAGCAAATCACGTTTGGCGTAAACATACTGGTATGCAGTTGCGGTGCAAGAATTCATTTTCTCCACGATTTGGTTCAACGGTGTAACATACCGTTCAGTTTTAAATCGAGAATTGTGTCATATGCCTCGTTTCCACTGAGTGGTACGGTCCCATATGGTACGGTCCAGTCCAGTATTTTGAGCGTTCCCATTATAAAATGGACCCAATAAGCCAGACTGAACCGTGCCATTAAATTAACCGTTAAGTAAAGTTTAAAAAAGTAAAATAACATATCACTCTGTGAGCCTATAAAGCACAGTAGCCAAAGTGGTTCAATAATCGAGAACTAAACCGTTCCATGTGCCTCATGGTTAAAAAAATGTTTTAATTTTAGATAGTTATGAATTTCTGGCTAAGAAGCACCACATTTTTTTTCTTCATTGCTGACATCACATTATTTACTAATAGATTTGCTACATCGAGATAATCATTTGTTACACAGGAAGTCTTTTATTTTGAAAGGAAGTCTTGCGAACATGTGTTAAAAGTTATTAACCTTCATATTTGGGGAAAATAAATCTATTTTACTTAAAGTTTGTTTAATTTAGACCAAAAAATAATAGTTAATTTTTATTTCTCATAAAAATAACAATAACATAAACACAAAGTCTTATTTTTCTAAAGGAAGTGTGACTTTTACTGGGTCGTTGTCAGTGAGAAGTCGATCCAAATGGCTCTTTAAGTGTTAAACGTCCAGATCCCTGGTAAATACAAAGAATCAAAGGCCAAATAGAAATTTTTTTACTGCTGGATGACTTCAATTGTTGTTGTTAGCTTCACCCTACGTGCACTGTGACGGTCCAACTTTGAGTAGAAGTTCTTACTTGATTTGACTGATCCATTCTAAACCGGACCGTACTGTACCATACCGCTTAGTGGAAACAAGGCTTTAATGACTGCAAGCAGTAAACACTTTCTCTAACCTTCTCTAACCTTCTCTGAGATTTAGCTAATCTTGTTTGTGTTTACTGCAGGAAATTAAAAAAAATGAAAAGAAAACTTTTCTACATCAGTGGAATCAGTTTCTGCAAACATTTAGCTAAAGCCTCTTCTCAGTTATACACTATCCTTCTCTGCTCGCCACTGTCCCCCCCCCCATACCTCCATCTCCTCTTTTTCTTCTCTTTTCTAGGAATTTCTTATGGATGAGGGAGACAGTTTTTTTTTTAGAAAAAAATTAGCTACTGATCTTTCTGCGCTGTAAAATGAATGAAAACGAACCCAACAGATGAAACTAAGCTGCTTGAAGTTGCTTTCTTGTGTTCTGACATATCCTGGAATTAAAAACTACAAAGTCTGATGGGAAAATGGCTTTAGGCAGACTGGGCAAACACACACACACAAAAAAGAAAAAAATCTAATTACGGATTCCTTTAAACAGCTGCAGATATTATGAAGTTTCTGCAGGGATATTCTGCAATATTCCACTCACAGATGCATCTCTGTCTAATACCGGCGCAGAGAAAATTCAATTTCCCACTGATCTAATTGATTGTGTTTGCTCGTTAGGTCCTGATGCAGCAGCAGAAGAGCCGCGCGTTCTACCGTATCCAGGCAACAAGGATGATGATCGGGGCGGGCAACATCCTGAAGAAGCACGCCGCTGACCAGGCTCGCAAAGTGAGGAGCGCGGTTCTTCTGCCGCAGCCCGTCCCCATGCCGCGGGGGAGACCGTGACCTACCTGACTGTGGGTGTGTCTCTTCAGGTGGTGAGCAGCAACGAGGGTCAGGCGCAGGAGGACGACCCTCACACCATCAGGATGGAGTTTGAACCTTCCTTGTATCAGTGCTTTGAAAACTGCGGGTCCTTGAAGCTGACGGTCGCCAGACGTGGAGGAGACCCCGGAGTCACGGTCAAGGTGTGTAGCGGGAAGTGCTCCTCTGTTCTGATCTAAACTCTGTTTTTAAGACCCACTCTGATGGGAATGGTGCTTGTTTAGGACATTCTTTTGGCATTTTTATGATGATGAAGGACAATAAATACAGAAAATTTAGCTTTAAATTGCATTTCCTGAATATTTAATTAGTCAAATCATCATAAATCATGACCAGACGAAAAATATAATTTAAAAAGAGTGTATTTGTGTCATAGAAAATGAGTATTTGCAAGATTTATATGTATGTATGTTCAATATGTATCCCGATACGTGTTTCACGATACGATACATATCGCGATATATCCTAAGACTGTACTAGAACAATTTTCTGTACCGATCCTAAGTAAAAACTAAGTAGTAAACGTCTCATAACTGCAAATACTGTGAGGCTGACTAAACGTTTAACACAAGCTGGTTCTCGTGAGATCTTGTTGTTGTTTTGTTGGCTGCTCAAAGAGGATCCGTGTGTTGTGCTGCCAACTAGCAGTTGGGGGTTTAGGTGGAAAACAAAAGTAAGACACTGAAGGACGCTCATAAATAATGAACTGATATTTATTAGTTTATAACAGGGCTGGGTATCAATTATAATGTCCAGAAACGATTCGATTCGATTCACAAGAGCCTGGATTGTTTTAATTCAGATTTTTTTCGATTCTTCAATTTATTTTAATTTTGAGTTTACACATTTATGCACATTTGTTTAGAAAATCATTAATAATCTACTATATGCTTTTAATATATTTATATTATTCTGACAAAGTTCACATACTGTAAAATGTATTAATGAAATAATGAGATTGTTAATAGCATACAGTGTTACATAGTTTCAAAAAAGGAGAACATCTAACAAAAAAATTTCAGATCATTGACATTATAAACATTGTTCTGCTTCTCCTGGAGGATGTTTTAGTTTGGCCACTAGGTGGCGATCATGCTATAGCATTACACCTTAATCCGGAAGAAAATGAAAGTATGAGCAAAAAACAATGTTTTAGACCACAAATGGTTACTTTAAAAAAATAATTTCCTTAAAAGAGTTTGGAAAATTCATACCAGTGAGTAAATAAAGATGTTAATTTAGTCAGCAATGTATGTTTAGGTCGAACGAGCGTTAGCATTAGCCGTTCTATGGGAAATTTCATTAAACATTAGCTAAAAGCTAAAGAAAAAAAAAATGTAAATTGATTAATGGATTTTGTAAACTCAGCCCTAGTTTATAATAATAATTAATTAAATGTTTAATTAAATACTTTATTGTCTTAATGTTTAAACGTATTTTTAACCAAATTTTGCTGCCTCTCGGCCAGGACTCCCTTGCAAAAGAGGTTTGAAATCTCAGTGGGATTATCCTGCTTAAATAAAGGTCAATAATAATAAAAATTATAGTTAAATATCGTCTTGTCAACATTTTAAATCATTACAAGTATTGCCAAACAAAATATCGCGATATACAACCACATTAATTTTCCCTACGAATCTTTCCCTACACATCCCCCCCTGTATTTTATACATCACAAATATGCTCATTTTTAGATGACATTTTTTAAGCTCGCTGCTTCAAGCCCTCAGCAACAGGGATGGAAAAGGGGGGCGGGGTTGCTTTGTGGAGTCCTGCCCACAACTCAGAAGCAAATTTTCTAATGAACTACAACTGGTTTGCAAAAACTATGTCTTAGAAAACAGTATATTTTTTTTTTCTTTTGGCTAAAAACAGCATAATCATAATTAAAAGAACACAAGGAACACTTTTATAATAGATCAAAAGATGACTGGAGTGTAACTTTAAGAATAGCAACACGAAGAGAAGAGGTGGTCCAGAACACAAACAGGAGAAGCCTCCTCTCCTAGTTTTTAAGATTTCTGCTCAACTTACAGCTCAAACAACAAAACAGAAAGCCTCATTGATTTAAGCCCTAATCCAGCCCGGAGGCGCTGAACCAGAGTGGGTCTGAACATGAATTTCTCCTGCAGGGGAGACGCTGTGAAAGTGCCTGATATCTGATCCTGCTTCTGTTTCATAGAGAATTTGTCAAAGTGTGCACGCCTCCTTCTGTGCACTTTAGATCCTTGAATGATAAATTAACTCGGATGCGTTTAAAGGAAAAAAAAAAAAAAACTTGAGATACTTTAAGAAAATGTTTAGAACTACACCCTGAAGTCGATCAATAAAACACAGATTTAAACCGTAGGAAAGGAGATTAAAAGAAAAGAGGAATTTGAATGTTTTTCTGTTATCCGGCATCATTTTCATTAAAACATTAGACAGATTTAGTTTCTCGTAAAATTAATTATTTACCAAAGAGGAGCTTATTTAAGCTCATTAAAGTTTGGGCCATGATGATCTGAGTGGGTCATTAACAAACATGAATGTATAACTACAAACTACTGAGCAGCGTCTGTCCATGGTCAGCCGGTTTATGAACGAACACAGGAAATTGGACAACACAATAGTTTCCCAACATTCTGCGCCTTAAGCTTCATTTACAGTTTCCACATTTGCAAATAATGAATGTCACAACAGGAGTCACATTGAAACTCTTCTGCTTCACTTCTGCTGTGACCGGCTGCTCTCGTCCCGCAGTCATCTGCAGCTTGATTCTGAGGTTACAGTGACATTTGAATAATGAGGACTGTGGGCTGATTGGCTCAAAGGAATTCATGAGGAGATCAGTGTCATGGAAACTAGGAGAGGACTTGTTCTGACCACAATGGAACGCAGAGGTAATGAGGAGAACAGACCTGTCAGATCAGACATACCAAAGAGGAGAGAGTGGACTCGAACCTCATTTTTGACTTTAATGTCGCTGTTTGGGGTGTGTAGAGTGGCAGAAAATGAAATCAGCTCTGTCACTCTAACTCTCCCATTAAACCCACAGTTTTCATTTTGAGATCAGTGATGTCTTTGACTGATGAACCAAAGTGGTAGCATTTGCCTCAATGGCATGACCTTCTAATAATAAGAGCTTCTACAGGCTGTCAAACACGATTGGAGTTTGTTTTTGTAGCCTTGGATCTGGAAACTGCCCTGTCACTTCATCTGTGCCAAAACAGTCATATGTCAAATGTAAGGCCATCTGTCAGCTGGCTGAAGCCTGGCTTGTATTGGGGTCATGCAACAGGACAATGACCCAAAACACAGTGTTAGGATGGTTCTGTCCAAGTTCTTAACCCAGTCTGATTAAAAATGTGGTGGGGGCGAGCCATGTATAAATAAACAGAAGTAGCATTGCTTGAACTATGCCAAAGGGGAAAATTATAAATAATCTCATACATGAATTTATGAATTCAGGTTTGCTGCTGCTAAATGTGGATCTTCAACTACTGAGTTAGGGGAAAACTTCGTTTTTTTTAGGTTTGATCAATAGAAAATTAGTGAGAATTGGTAAACTTCGAGGAATTTTCAGGGGAGTCTTGGAACTTTAGTGAGGTTCTCAGTTCCTTACCTGAGTCATAGGGTCTTGCTTTTGTGCTGAATGATTGCACGACACATTTTCTGGGAGGATTCTCAGTCTTCTGTTGTTCAGGTCAATTGGATTTTAAAGAGTCTCAAGTATATCTCAAACTTGTTTCCAAAGAGCCTCAAGATGTCTCAAATTTGTCTCTAAAGGGTAACCAAGATGGCTCAAATACGTCTGAAACAGGTCTCAAACTTATATCTAAGGGTCACCAAGATGGGTCAAGTTAGTCTGAAACAGGTCTTAATCTTGTCTAAAGAGGGTCTCAAGGATGTCTCAGACTTGTCTCTAATTAGTCTCAAGGATGTCTCGAATTAGTCCCTAAGGGACTCAAGGATGTATCAAACTTATTTCTTAATTGCCTCAAGGATCTCTCAAAATTTGTCTGTAAAGGGTCACAAAGATGTCTCAAATTTGTCTTCAAAGGATCTCAAGGATACCTCAAACAAATCTCTAAAGGGTCTTAAAGATGTTTCAAACTTGTCTCTAAGGGGCCTTCTGGATTTCTCTAACAGTCTCCAAAGGGTCTCAAGCCATTCCGAATACAAGCTAATCAATACATAACTTTTAGCAACTACTCACAAATATTACTATACCTAATTTTTTCAAAGTGTTTGCGTATTTAAGTGTGATGTAAATTTGAATTGACTGCTGATCTCTGAAGAAAAAACCCAAATGTCCTTACCATGTACAAAGAAAAAGCAGAAAATAGATCTGATCTGGGATTATTTTTACAAAATAAAACAGTTATAGACAAAGCCTCTTAAACAAACTCTTGTTTTATTCTGTGGCTCTTCCTCCTGCAGCTGGAGATAAAATGTATTTTTGTATTGCTTTTAAATTGTGTTTAAAGCCAAATAACTTCTCACACTTTCATGTAAAATGTATGAAATCAATCTTCCACTTGTCTAGAGAATATGAAGCACTATCAAGCCTTGGGGCAAATTCAGAAATAGCTGCCATATGAATGAATGCACTCAAAAATAAATTAGGCACCAAACACATTTTAGGAGTGGCTAAAAATAGATGCGGTGCCAAGACGACAGGAAAATCAGCACCGACGCTATGATTCAGTTAAACAGATTATTTTAAGTTGCTTTTATTATTAAAGTTTCAATTCTCTTTCTTCTTTTATTCTGCACAAGGAAGAGAGGCTTAATCAAGAGGCCCGTATGGGGACACAGAGAACGCTGGGCTAGCAAAGCCTTTATTACCAAAGTGTGTCTGACCAGAAGGCCAAGTTTAATGAAGCCGTTCTTCTTGTTCTCCCTCATTCTTCATCCCCATTTCCCCAAATGTCTTTACCATCGTCCTTTTTTCTTTCCTCTGTTCCTGCTCTCTTGCCCCTCATTTCCTCCTGACTCTTCATCGGTGTCTCCCGTAGGTGGATTACCGCACCGAAGACGGTACTGCTAATGCAGGCTCTGATTATGAGTTTGCTGAAGGAACGCTGCTGTTCAAGCCAGGAGAGACCCTAAAAGGTAAAAAAAAAAAAACAACAGCAACACTAAAAATTTATGACATGTTTTTTTTTCTTTTTTTACTGCAAGGTCATCTGCAGCACCACAAACAAAGCACATTTAAAGTTTATTGCATTTGCTTTAAATCGAAAGAGGCTCTCAGTTACTGAAGTAGAAACAGGATCCTGAAGTAGCGGCTGTTCTTTTTGCAGAGATCACAGTGGGTGTGATTGACGATGACATCTTTGAGGAAGATGAGTACTTCTATGTGCACCTCAGTAACCCTCGCGTGGTGGGTCATCCTGAGGTGGGTGCCGCCCCTACCGATGCAAGCACTACTCCCAAAGCCGTGCTCGGAGACAACCACACCGCCACGGTGACCATCTATGATGATGATCATGCAGGTAAGAACAAAAATGAGTCCTTCCTTTTACTCAAAGGGCCTCCACCTTAGAATGGGTCCCAGGGGGGAGGTGCCTTGTAATTTAAGCAGCAGTCAGGGGCGGGTGCCTCTACAATCCATGGAAAACGGTACAAGATGGATGGATTGTCCTTCCTTTGTGGTATTTCATAAAACTGACAATAGCTTCGGTATTAAAGGTTTAAGTTGTCTTATTGGTAATAGTCCACCTGCCCTCCACTGTCAGTCATCAGCTGTTGAAACTGCATGAGTTATATCTGCTTCAGTTTTGTATTTGTCTTGCAATGTGTGAATTTAAATCAATGCTTTAGAATACACCACTTCCTGTTGTGCCCACGTGGTTTGGGAATGTATAAAAAGTGTGTGATTGGATCTTGCGTCCTCCTGCTAATCAATGTCATGACTAGCCCTAACAAAGCCTGTTTTTTATAGTTTTTTAGAAGGTCCTTTTTGCTCAATACCATATACCGAAATAAGGAGAGGTGTGAGTACAGTGCCCTGAGGAACACCAACAAAGATATACTGTGAGCCGGATATGTTACTAAGATATACAGTGGAATATACAGTCCAAATAGAAAATATTTGGAGGGAGTTGAAAGTCTGTGTTGCCCAGCGACAGCTCCAAAACATCACTGCTCTAGAGGAGATCTGCATGGAGGAATGGACCAAAATACCACTAACCATGAAATACCAATAACAGTTAGTGAAAACCTTGTGAAGACTTACAGAATTTTTTTAACTGCTGTCATTGCCAACAAAGAGTAAGAAAGTTTTAAGTTTAACTTTTTTATTGAGCAAATACTTCTTTTCAACCATAATTTTCAAACAAATTATTTAAAAATCAGATAATGGGATTTTCTGGATTTTTTGGTTTTTTGTTCATTTTGTCTTTGAAAGTTGAGGTATACCAATGATGAAATTGACAAGCCTTTCTCATCTTTTTAAGTGAGAGAACTTGGACAGTTGGTGGCTGACTGAATACTTTTTTGCTCCAAATTATATTTAACCTAAGATACCCAGTTTATAGAGGAAAAAAATACACGTTCAGGCCTGTAAAATCCAAAAAACATACACTTGTGATGAAATATTTCAAACTCCTTTTATTTTAAAGTATTTTTTAGGGATAAAATACTCAGTACCTCCACTATATTTGCTGACAGCAAACACATAAAAAACAAAGATTGGACTGATTTTTCTGTTGCTGCAACTTTCAGACGGTCTTCGTGACCTGAGACTTATGCTAAAGGTTTTCTGTCTGGGGAGAGGGCTGGTCATTATTTTCCTCTTCACGCTCTGGAACCCCTGAAGAGCAGTTTGACAAACTGGTGGTCATCAAGCCTTCTCTTTTCCTTTCAGGAATCTTTACCTTCGAGGGTGAGAGTCAGCGGGTGAGTGAGAGTGTCGGTGTGATGGAGGTGAAGGTGCTCAGGACTTCAGGGGCTCGGGGCCTTGTCGCTGTCCCCTACCGAACCCTGGACGGCACAGCCAAGGGAGGGGAGGACTATGAACTGGCTGCTGGGAAGCTGGAGTTCCAAAATGACGAGACCATGTGAGTATCCTTTTTTATGACTGTTTAGTTGTGTTAGAGGCTGGTTCATTTTTGACAGATAAATCTTTTCTAGATTTCCTGTTTTTATTTGAACAACTTCCGTTCCTTTACAAATCCTCACTTGACTCATACAGCGGCACTAAAAGCTGAATTACAGTGTTGTAACTTTGTTTCAAGGCAGCCTAGTCTGCATTAACACACACATGTGTGCACACATTCACGTTTGCAAATTGCTTCAGTATCCTTGGGTCTATGCATTTTTAATATGCTGATGTTAGCAGTGTTAAATTGACCACTATATAAAGCAGTTGGGAATGCAGTTTCCTCTGCGGCTCATGGGGCTCATAAAACAAACGCTCGGTGTGGGTCGGTCGATGCTTGTGTGTCGCTGTGTGTGTCGGAATACGTATTTGTCGGTGTGGTGTATTGGGTGTGTGTGGTGTGTGTGTGTCGGTGCATGTGTGGCAGATTTAAGGTCGACTTTTACATGAAGAAAGGAGCAAGCAAAAGGACTTCCTAAAGGTGCTGATTTAGTATGTGTGTGTTTGTGTGAATGTGTGTGTGTTTGTGTGAATGTGTGTGTGTTTGTGTGAATGTGTGTGTGTACGTATTTGGGGTGTATGTGTGTGTGTGGACATGTGTGTTCACTTGTTTGTGTGTTTATGTCTGGTTGTCTTCTTGACTGTGTGCGTGTTCTTACGTGTGTTTTTGTGTGCTTGTGTTATTCTTGAGTGTGTACATGTGTCCTTGTGTGTTTGTTCTTGTGTACCTAAGTGCTTTTGAATGTGTGTGTGTGTCCCTGTGCTTGTGTCTTTTTTGTGTGTGTTTTTTATTGGTGTATACACGTGCATTAGTGGATGTGTGTCTTTTTGTGTGTGTGTTCTCGAGTGTTTGTGTGTTCTTATGTGTGTTTGTGTCTTTTTGTGTTTGTGTTCTTGAGTGTGTGTGCACCTGTATTGTGTAGGGAAGTGCGTCGGTGTGTGCTTGAGTGTGTGTGTTCCTGTAAGTGTGATTGTGTATTTCTGGGTGTGTTTTCTTTTGTTTTTGCATTATGTATACACATTTTTGTGTTCTTGTGTATGGAAGTGCGTTTGGGTGTGTGTGTGAGTGTGTGTGTGTTTTTGCGTTGTTGTGTATACACGTATTTGTGTGTTCCTGTGTATGTAAGTGCGTTTGTGTGTTCTTGTGTGTTTTTGTGTTGGTGTAAATACACATGTGGGTGTGTGCGCATGTGTGTTTACACGTTTGTGTGTGTGTATTCTTGTGTGTATGTGTAATGACTTTTGCTGACTGCTGGCAAATCAACACTAAAGCTTCCTATGGAGGAAGACAAAAGAAATTCACAGTTTCTCGTGTTCTTTGGGTTTTTATTTTCCTGAAACTGAACCTTGAAATTAAACTGGTCTAAAAGAAACATGCCCTTTTTAAAGCCATCTCACCTTTTCATTCCTTTACTCAAGAAATTCATTTTGTTTTAGTTTAATAAAATGACCTTCTCCCCTCACTGTTTCATTCACATCGACAAAAGCTCACTCCTGATTGATGAACCTCTCCAGACTCCACAAGAGCTTCATCTCTGAATTGGCTTTCTATTTGAACCTGTGAATGGCTGTAGCATTGTGTACAGAAACCATAGACATAAATACACAGGACAGGTAATCCTTGATGTTATCATAAACCGTAAATAGAGATGGACAGAGCGGCTGTAACATCACCCATAGAAAAGACTCCAGTGAAATGAAGTCAATTTAGTTGGCATTTTTTTGCAATTTGGGCGCCGCTATTTGGAGCCAGTCAACAATGATTGGTCCAAGTCAGCCAGCAAGTACTTCTTCTTTGGGACGTGAGGGGAGAGGGGTCATGCTGTCTACAGATGTTACTGAAAATGAAGCTTAAATTTGGACCCTTTAACACAGAAGCTTCAGCTCCTCTGTTGAAGTTCTTTCAACTACTGCAAATTTTCAACCAATAATGCAGTTAATGTAATTCCAACAGATTCTGAAGCAGAGCAGCTTTTCATTGAATGCAACACTTTACAGTTGTAAAGTTTTTTTCTGCATTTAAGGTAAACCAATTAATTCTGATGCATTTACTTGTGCAAATGGTCAAAAAGTTACAGATTATTTCCTAACACCGGTGACATCTCTGGTCTTTATAGGTTAACTTGGGTTTCAACTCAAGTAGAATGATCTGAAATATGGAAATTTCATATAAAAACAAAAGAAAAAAGTTGAAACTCTGTTGGGTTTTCCAACTGGTACACGAACCTCTCCATGAATAATGTATTGGAGAAACTCCTTTCTGCAACCAGCCTCCAGTGGTCTTTGGAGGAACTGCAACATTTGATGCTTCCTTGTTTGCATCAAATCTGGGAACAAAAGGGGAGGCAGGAAGGAATATATGCTAAAAAAAAAACACAGTAACAAACAAAAACAATTGAGAAAAAATGGCTGCCTTCATCCATCCATCATTTTAATCTGTATCATATTATGTTTGCTCTACAAGGATAGTTGAAGCTTATTCAAGGGGTTAATTGGGTAGGTCAGCGTCCCTCTGATTATGTCTCCAGTCCATCATATGATTGTATTTATCCATAACCTAAAGTCAATGTAACCATTTGTTGAAATGAATCACACACATTTCCTACTCTTTCAATACACAGAGAACTATGGTTACACTGTTTATAACAAATCTGACAATCACAGACTTACAGTTTTTTCAGCAGACTCCTGGTTCGTTAAAGCCCTTTTTTGTTCTTCTTTAAATAACAGAACTTAAAAGAATCAACATTGTTTTTGTTTTTTTTAATTCAAAAATTAAAATAAATTGGTGCTTGATTTTAATATGATTTAGGAATGAGAAGCACCTCTACTGTATTTTCCATCTTGATTAATCAAACAAACAAACAAAAAAAAACAAATGTTCCTCAGCAGAATCATTTTCACTTTTATTAGGTGAAAAGCTAAAACAACCAACTTCTGTATGACACAGTTTCCGGTTTCCGTGGTCTGCAGGGCTTATCACAGTCTGGGATTTCCTGACATCGCAGGTTCCTCATGTTTTCTGGGAAAAAGTCACCAACGCCGAACAGGGTCATTTCTGTTAGTTGAGCGATCAGCTGCTGCAGACGTATTTATAGATACAGAAAACTTATATTTAACCTGTAATTTACTTTTTTACAAGTTGACAAAAAAGTCAACTTGCATGTACTCAAAAAATAATTTGTAGGTTTTAACATGTTACAATGTAAATTTCCAGACACATCGATGCAAGAAGAAGCTTTTTTTGTGGCTTAAGCAAAGAAAAGAAATGTTTTTGGTTTATTTCCTTTAGTCAAGATTTGCTAAATGTTAGCTCATGTGTCAAAAAGTTTTGGACTGAAGTGTCATTGCAAGGGCACGGTGCATGCACGTGCGCTCTCGTGTGTGTGTGTGTGTGAGAGTGCAGCAAAGTCACGTGACGCAGTCCCTGCTGCTGGTGACACAGCAGGGACTGCATGCAAGGATGACAGGAGAGGCTAAAAAGAGCAGATGCATGTGTTAGCATATGAAATGACTCAGAGTGGCTAATGAAGAGCTCAAGCTAAAGCCACAGTTCATGTGTTTGATTTAACAAGAGGAAAAATAGCTTAGACCCAGAAAGTTTATCCCTTAAGAGGTTACAAGTTAAAACAAAAACAAAAAAAACAGAGTTAGCATCATTCTCTGCTGGATGTTGATCATCATTGTGAAGCTGAACTACATGAAGAATCTGTGGAAAACTGAAGAAAACTTGAACTTTTTTATTTAAAACTAAATTATCTCAAAGATAAATGTGGAAAGGCTTAATTAAAAGCAGAAATTAACCTGTGTCAACAAAAACAGAATACAGTGAATGCAATGTCATCAATGAAGATGTGTGAGCTACATATTCATCAAATGTCTTTTTAAAGGTTTAAGAAAATATATCTGATCACATGATCTCCTTATAGCTAGGTGTCACCATTTTTTTTATCAAGTTCCTAAAAAATAAAAAATAAATGAATAAAAATGCTGGGCTTGTTAACACAGTAATGAATATTGCTGCATTAAAGACACACTCCAATGGAAAATTGCCTTTTTATGGTCTTTTTCTCATAATGGAGGACAGACATGTATAAAATAATTCTATATAGGAAAAAAATAGCATTTCCTAGTATTTCTTTATTATTTCTTAATTTTGAATCAGGAGCAGATTTTTGTTGTGTTGGTAATGTTAGGTTGGGGTTCCAAGAGGCTGTAAGATAGCAGAAGAAAATGTAAGCAAAGGGATGCTGGGATATCAGTGCAGGCTTACTTTCTCACAAACAACTCTGAGGCAAATTTCTGATGAACTCTTCCCACACTGCCACAAATTTTGTCAGGCTAAAAATTGCATAATCATAATTAAAAGACCATTAAAAATGATTTTAAAACAGTTCAAAAGATGATTGGAGTGGGACTTTAAAGCTGGTTAGCTGTTGGGGTTCTGGTGGTAAAGTTACTTATACTATATGTTTCACAGTTACAGTAAACACACAAGTCAGAGACATTTATCTTCCCTAAAGTCTTACAGCGCTGTTATCAGGTGTTGAGCTATGAGGAACAGGGATTGGCTCGTGTTCTGGATGTGAGACCTCCTGCTGGGTTTTGACCATGAATATATTTAAACAGGGGTGTCCAAAGTCAGTCCTCGAGGGTCGGTGTCCCACATGTGTCCCACCGATCTGCCATTGAAGCTCTGTATTGGCCAAAAACACCTGGTCCAGGTAATCAGCAACAGATAACGCAGGATTTCTGGAGAAGGGCGGACCTCGAGGTCTGACTCCCCTTTATCACAATAAAGACATCATATCCATAAAATTAATTATAGAAAATCCTGCTATCAATCTCAGAAAATCATGCAATTAATCCCAGAATATTTAAAATTAATTATAGAAAATCATGCAATTGGTCACGGAAACTCAAATGATTAATTAAAGAAAATTATGTGAATAATCTCAGAAAATCTTGTGATTAATCACTGAAAATTATGCAATTCATCACTGAAAATCACGGGAATCAACACGGAAAATCATGCGACTGATATCAGAAAATCCTTTGATGAATTACTAAAAATGTATTTATTTATTTATTCTTTTTCAGTTAGCATGTACAATTCATACAACCTACTTAAAGAACAGGAGTAGGATGAAGACCACGTCTTATAAATCCTATTTTTTCATATGATACAAAAACGATGTGATTCATAACAAAAAAAATGCTATTAATAACAGGAATTGATACAATTAATCACAGAAAATCATGCTAATATTCCCAGAAAAAAATGCTATTAATCACAAGAATTCATACTATTAATCACAGAAAATTATGCGATTATTCACACAAAATCTTGCGATTAGTCATTGAAAGTGATCCAAATAACCACAGAAAGTCATTTGGTTAACCACAAAGAATCATGCGAAATACCGTGAATATAGAAAATCATCCAATTAATCACAGAAAACATCCTATCAATCAGAGAAAGTCATGGGACTAAACATAAATTCATGCAATGATCTCGAAAAATGATGTGATTGATCAGAGAAAATCATGTCAGAAAGAATTATGATTAATCACTTTAAATCACACAATTAATCATGGAAATAATTTGATTTATCACAGAAAACAATACGATTAATCGCAATAAAAAATACAAAGTTTCCCAACCTTCTTCTGACCTCAAATGTAGTAGTAGAACCTACATTTGTCTTAGGAAACGACTAGTAGAAGTTGTTTTGATCAATTATTTCCTTTTTAGCTACTTCCTTTATGATATTAACGTGTTTTCCTGTAACTTTAGTGCTTTCCTGACTATGAGCTTCAGGCTTGGGAAAAGCCGGATGAGCAGAGAGTCGGTCCTTCAGAGGATGGGAGGGAATCTGCTTTTTCCGTGTGAAACTGAGTGAAAACTCCGGCAGCAGACGGATCGCTCTCTCCTGACTCCTCTCACACCGGCTTCACAAGTGCTAATTTTTTGCTGCGCTGCATCGTTACCCGGCCACTTCTTCGTCACTCCGTTCATCCTCTACCGCTTCGCTCCAATCTGTTCTTCCAGGTTTGCGGCGCCCCCTCATTATCAGCATCCCACCAGCACTGTTTTTTTTTTTTTTCCATCTTTGGATTTCTCACTCTCCTTCTTTGCATCTTTTCCTCCAATTATTTAGTCAGAACTCAGAGTCTTCATCTCTTTCATTCCTCCTCTCCTTTTATTACAAAGTGTTTGAACCTCTTGTCAGAATTTCCCTTTTTTGCATTCATGTGGGACGGCTTTAATCAGCTGCACTTTCGGCCGCCCTCTGTCCCTCTGTGGACTTATGTCATTCATTAACCTTTCTGTCTTCCAAAATTGGAATATTTTTTCCAATTTCACCTCCCTGCCACTGAGCAGCACCCCCATCCACCTTTTACCTTTACTTATTTACCACGTCAAATGTTTCCTATCTCCTCCACTTTCTCTTAATCACTCTGCATCACCTTTTTACCTGATTTTTTTCCTCTCCATCCACCCCTGCATGCCATTATTCAAAGAACAGGCACCCGCTTCCAAAGCTTTCACTGGATCATAACCCAGACATTACTCAGGGTCCACTCCTTTGTTCTCCTTAAAGTCTGCTTTCATTCAATCTGTGTGAGAGCTTTCTTTCTTTTACCCTCTTTATCCAGTTTATGATTTTTTTTTCCCTTCCCAGCAGCCCGTCATTAATCTGTCAACATTTCATGTCAATGCTGGTGAATTAGCTTTCTTAAAAGCAGAGGAAAATAAAAGCCTGGTGGCGAAAAGGACGGCGGATGGCGCGCGAGAAAGGAGAGGAGGGGCTGAGACGGGGTGGCTGCTAAAAATTCTCGAGGTAAATCTAAAAGGCGCTGGAGCCGAACTGACAAGTGGCGAGGATGAGGAGGGAAGCGACGGGCCGCGCAGCCTTTACTCCATACAGACTTAATTGCAGAAAATAACTCTTGTTTCCTTTCATCAGCGGTTAGAGGTCAGGTTAAGTCATCAACACCTCGCAGCGCTTTTACTGGCTAAATGGCGTGCTAACAAAGTCATCACTGTTAGGTTTTCATGATGGAATCACCTTTAGACCTCTTAAGTGTAGCCTTAATTATGTTATGAATGCAGTGAAATCTATATTTATCCAATATACATCTGGAAAAAAATACACAATAACCACATAAAGTATCACGTAGCTGCATTCATTCATTATCTGGTCCCATTATATCCAGCAGGAATTTAATTAATTCTCTGTGTTCAGCTAATTAGCTCTTCTTTTATCTTCTCCTTGGCCGGTGGAGCCAACAAGTGTCTCGGCTCTGCGAGTCTGCCTGCTTGTTTTGGTTGTTTTGTGCTAATCAGAAGGCGTGTGTGAGGTAAAACGCGAAGGAAGCAGCGTGAGCAAGAGACAGACAGATACTCTCGCTCCGTTTATTCTTAGCTTTCCCCTGACCTGCAACACCGCTGAGAATCTCAGCCAAGAAGCAGACAACTGTGCGACTGTCTGTTGTTACCGCGCTCACACGGATGTGTGTGAGTGTGTGTGTGTGTATGTGAATGTGTGTGTGGTCCGCTCCCTCGGCTGCTCATTATAAATTTGAAACAGGTGTCACTGCCAAATGTGCCAACTCCTGTTCAATTATGCTCAGCCGTGGTGGTATATGTTTGTGCGTGCATTCATATATTCCACTAATGCTATAACTATTGCGCTTGGACTTAATTAACCTACAATATGCTTTTGAGAGTGAGTTGTAACTTGTATTTTTCAGGTTTCTTGGTTCATTTGGCTCATTATTCAAGGCTGTACAGCATCCAATTAATCAATGAATCGATTTCTACTCCTACGATCCGACCAGATTGATCTGTCTGAGGCAATTGCCATTACAAAATGTTTTTAAAATTAGACAAATCAATAATACATTTGAGAAAATCCCATTTGGATTGAGACATGGTTATTTTACTATAGCGTAAAAACGATCAAGTGCATCACAGTGGACAACATAACAGCAAAAGTGATCAAACATCATTACAGTCCAATGTGTGGAAACACTGAATATTGCAAAGACGTGACCATACAGTGGTAGAATGTCCTGTAACACGCTAGCATGTTAGAACAGGAAAACATGCTAGCTTTTGGTTGAACACATAAACATACCATAGTAGATTATTCATAAAATGTTGGAATAAGATAACTTAATCATTTTAACAACATGAAACCAAAACACAGCTTGTTCTAACATGGATTATGTTAGTTCTGGTTGAACGAGCTAAAAGCCATATCACATTTTCACGTCTTTACGTGAATTGAGCTGGTCAAAGTTCTTGGTCAGCTGAGAATGACGCGATTTATGAGTATTTTACGTAGTTTATACCCAATTATTACGTAAATCTTACGCAATTGTGCGTGATTTTTGCAAGATGTGTATGCAAATTTATGACTTCCACAACCAATCCACATAACTAATGGACATTTCACGTATCATGTAAAATTACAAATCACTAAGGAATTTCATATAAAGAGTGCAATAATCACACACAGTTCATTCATTTGCTTATTGTGTGACAGGTTTATAAATCAACAACCTCTTCAGCAGTCTGGCTTGTCTGATAGGTGGTCGGGTCACTAAGGTGATGTGCTTAAGGGGAAAGGGGCTGAGTACAGCGGACTCAGATGGGACTGGGCCCTTCTCTTTACCTGCTGCAGCTCCCGCCAGTGTTCCCTTGTCTTGGTGGGGTCTCCTGAGACCAGGAGATTTCGACTGTTTAATTAAAACAGACCATTGAGATGGCCTGCGGGTGCTGTCTGTGGTGCTGATGCGATGTGGTTTCTGCCCAATGCTCTGAATGTCAAAGTGTAGAAACTCAATGAGGCGTAGGTTTACTTGTTCTTTGCGTGGTTTATTCGTTCTTCTTCTGTGGGTTTAATGTGGTTCATTCGTGATACATCTGTAAAAATTTCATGCAGCAACCATACATTTTCTCATCTCTTAGATCTTAGATCTTAGACCTTAGATATGTCTTTTTCTGTTTTTCCATCCACTATTTTCACAGTTTACCTGCAACAACGTCCACCTGTTACTTCCAGAATGTCACATAAAATAAAATGCATCACTGTGGAAAATCACATCTGGTTTTTTGTACCAAAAAAGGCTCCATAGACAGTGCAGACCAGAGATTGAAGTTTACAGAATAGGTTAGAAAACAAAGGCAGAAGAAACCATTTCTCTTCTTGTCTTTTAGGGATTCACACCAACACTTGTTGACTCGCAGTGGACAAATTACAGCTTCACGATGTCAAGCTTTATCTTCTGTAATCTCAGCATCCGCTGCAGTGGCACTGCATATTAATTAAGCCAAAAAATAACATTGTAGTGCTCCTGACAGCTGTCAGGAGAGCTGTGATCAAACATTTACTGCTGCTAATGCAGAATTCTGCTCGCATGCAAAGAAAAAAAATATTCCCACATTCCTTGTGGTGTGTTGCTTCAAGGAAACAAGAAAGAAGAAAGCAGGAATGTGAGTCTGTGATTGTGTTTGTAATTGTGTTGTTTGTGCATCTTGTATTGCTTGTAATGTGTTTGATATTTGCAACCTGTTCCTCCGTCTGTCACCAATGTAGGGTGACTAACCCGGAGCTGTTACTAAAATAAAACGTTCTTTGAACTCCAAATCCCCTAAAGAGCTGCGCGCTGTGTGCAGTGTGTGTGCATCTTCCTGTGCACGTGCCGCTGTGTTTGTGTGAGCTCCACCGGCACGAATGTGAGTCAGCAGCTCACTTTATTTCCACAGTCAAGATTTTTTTTTTTTGCCCTTCTAGCCTGCTTTACGTCATTCCTTCCTCTTTGCTTTACACACAAACACAGTTCAGCAGGATTCTCATTTTCCCAACAATGTGCACGTCTGCTTACTGTACACCTCCTGCTTATCAATAACCAGATTAATAAACGCCTTTTTAAACAGGAGATTGAATTTTAACGTGTGTTTGTAAATTCGTTTTGAATATAATAAAAGAAAAAGCTAAGCCA
Organism: Oryzias melastigma; assembly: GCF_002922805.2. Lineage (NCBI taxonomy): Eukaryota > Metazoa > Chordata > Actinopteri > Beloniformes > Adrianichthyidae > Oryzias > Oryzias melastigma. The sequence goes on along the minus strand of NC_050529.1, from coordinate 12,661,067 downwards.
ACCTTAAAGACTACAAAAAAAGATACAAAAAAGCCAAACATCTTTGTTTCCATTTTATTGAAGTTTTTCTGTTAATTGCTTGTTACACAATGGTTTGTATTTCTGCTCCTTCCTGCTGAGAATTTGTTCATAATGGAGTTGGTTTGGGGGAAAATGCATTTGAAAACCAACAAATCGGGCATTCATTGATCATGCAACGAAAGCTCAACCGGTTAAACTTCTTAACGCTTAAGCGTGACAACCAGGTAGGTAGCAATATTTTCATAACATGGAAGTCCCAACCGTTGACATGATATTACAAGATAATAAGCTTAAAGGGTTTAAAAATCTGACTAGCAATATTTGCTTCTTATTTTTCATTTGCTATTTGTTGGTAAATTAAAACATATGCGATGCTGTAAATACAGATTGGTTTCTCTAGTACAATTCCATCGGTAATTATACCAGACTAATCAACTTTTTAATCAAGCACGACTAAGCTGCAGCCACATGCTGCTCTGCTACACCTTCTCAGCTGATCACATTTACCGCTAGCCATAAATGTTACACAGTTATTACATTTCAGCCGTAAAGCCGTGGAGAGGATTCATCAGTCAGCTTTTATTTTTTTTATGCCAGCTCCATCAAGACAGGAGCCTTCATGGCTATAAACTGACAACATCCATGGTTCATTGAAGGGAGAACAGCAGCACTGGTTGCCTGGACTTTGAAGGGTTGAAAGAAGGTTAAATGAGTCCAGATTTACCTTGTTTCAGAATGATTGGGGGCATGTGGGGTGAGAAAAAGGTGAATAAAGTACTGCATAAGCCTGTGGGTGTTTCCTTGATCTGTAAAGTTTCTGATCTTTCTCAAATTTTCATTAAGCTGCATTACTTAAACTAAGAATGATGCTATTTAAATTCTTGCTAAAGACTTCATTTTTATGATGCAACGTTTTTTTTAAACAAGCTATTTAACAGACCCCTATTTCCAAACACAGTTTAAATTGCTGCTAGAATTAATATTTTGTTCTTCAAAAATTCAAATTTCCCATTCATAGACAAATGCAGTGAAATGCTCTGTTCAACTGTCCTTGTCCGGTATGTAAACTTTACAAGGTTGGATTTTTGAGATAGATTTAAATGAGAGATGAGGACTAGATGAATAATAAAAATGCTAAGTTACCAACAAAGCTATTATGACTAAGGTTATGATTAAAAAATTAAATAAACAAGATCCAAATACTATTAGTAATCCTGTTTGTGTTTGTCCTTCTGGAGCAAAAGCGTTTTTTCTGATTGTAAAACAGTAAAGAGTCCATTGTTTGGTCCTTTGTGGTCCTTCTGGTGCTGCTTGTTATACATATCCTGCAGGTCAGGGAGCTCAGCGTGGACCATGTGTTCAGCTGGACATACCACTCTTTGAATGGCTCGTCTGTCCTGGTGCTGCTCCCATACCAGGAAGTGATTCTCCCCATCAAGACGTGGGAAGTCCTTGTCTCAAGTGGTGTAGGCACTGATGGGTTTTCTTATTTGGGTTTTTTTGTGTCAAGTTGGAGTCCTGTATGTCGTGAACATCTGCTTTATGCATCATAAACTGTGTGTTCTACTGATAGTGGTCTGTTGGTATGATCACTCCTGCTTTGTCCTAAAGTCCACTGGTTGGCTAAGACACGAACCTGCCAGGTTTTTCATCTCCTGAAGGCAGTCCATTATCATTGTTGAAGACCAAGCCCACCACATCAGCAGATTTAATGATGGCGGTGGAGTTGTAAATGGCCTCTCAATTGAAAGTCCAGTGAGATCACTAAGGGGCCCGGAACAGAACCTTGAGGAACTCCTTAGCTTGAGGATAATGGAGGATTTGGTATGTGATTTCCCCATCTGAATGGCCTGTAGTCTGTCTGTCAGGAAGCTGGAAGTCCCCTGTCATAGGTCTGAGGTCACAGGTTTTGTCAGTAACCAGTGATTGGTCCATGTCAGTCTGGGTCTTGGTTTCTCTGGCAACCAATCTCATCAATCAGGAGGGAGCTTGTTGGATATCTACAACCCTGCTGTTGAAAGTGGGTTCACAAAATTTGTCAAAGAAACATTTCGAACGGTTAATGTGGGGGCACCGCCTCCTTTTACTGAGGCATCTGATTGGACAACTTATAACTTGTGCTAAAGAAAAAATATTTAAAAAAATTAAGAAAAAGTTAAAAAGGTATCAGAGCAAGAATAGTTATTCGGAAAAATATGGAGCCAACAGGGACGTCCTGTTTGGAATGTGATTGGTGGTGGTGGTGGTCCGGTTCTTATTTACAGTCAGTGGCTTGAACAGGAACCTAGTATCTCCAACTGAGAAGTGATAGTGAAGGGTATTATAGTGTCAGAAGTTTTTGGATTTTCTATAGCATTATTTCTCTATGAAATGGACTCTGGATATTTTCTAGAAGGAGCTTTTCTGCTGTACACCCCCATTCTGATAACAACCTGTTAATCGAGCGAGAAAGCTCCATCTATTTCTCTGGCTGTTGAGGAACGTTAGCTTTTCCTGCAGAATGACAGTTTTTTTTCTGCCCTTTTTTTCCTCCCTTTCCCTGGTTGTTGCCGTAGCAACTTTTGATCCCTCCCTTTGCAAGCAGAACAAAGAGGAAGCAACACAGAGAGACTCAAAAAAAAATGGAGGCAAAGATAAAGACAAAGGGAGACAAATGTTGCAGTTGTTTAGATATTTCTTTGTTGCGTTTGTTTAGCTGTTCTTCCTCCTCTCATCCTCTTCTCTTCTGAGTAATTTCTGTCTGGAGCGTCACCGCCAAGTGCGCCTCCGTGCTTGAGACACTTTTCTATTGTTTGATCTTTAATTAATAAAGCAAAACAGTTATTGGCGAAGTGGATTAGGAGGACTTAAGAGCAAATCGCATTGTGGCGCGGTCATGGTCCGCCTGACGAAGAGAAAGATGGAGGACGGGCAGCTGAATGACAGAGATTAAAGACTGAAGGATGAAAAAAAAAACTCAGACATCTATCCTCTCCTCTTCTTCTTTGTCTCTGCTTCATCTCCAAGCCTGTCCTATTCTGTTCTTCTGCCCTCCGTTTATCCCCGCCTTTCTCTTCATCTGCTCTAATGTCAGAGCAGTCAAAGTTAAGTAGCTTAAGTCTCAACTTTTTCGGCTTTCGGGGTATGTTTCACTTCCATTATGTGTCAGATGTGTATAAGACCTGATGAGGCAGCTGCCAGCTGTTGTTTGGCTTTTGACATCTTCCTCAGCCGCCTGACTCATGGTGCTCCACACACATGCAGGGTCACAGTTTTACTCCTCTTCCTCTCAGCATTTCCTCTGAAAGAATGAAAATTGTATTTTTAACATTTCGGACGATGGAGGACACATATAAAGAAAATTAAGCTCAAAATTTCATTTCTGAGTATTTCTGTTTTCAAGATGTTGTGAATCGAAAAAACGCAGTTTGAAAAAGATCGTATTTGTGACGTAAAAAATATGTTGGGCGAGTCACAAGCTTCCTGCTCCGACTAGATCCATATATGTCTTTATTTTCCTTGTCAGAGCTGACATCTGGCTTAATTGTCTTGGCTACAACTCAGAGATGAATTTCCAATGAACTACTGCCGCTTTGCAGAAACGATGACCTAGAAAATTTGATACGGGCTAAAAATGGCATAACCATAATTAAAAGAGCACTAGGAACAGTTTTAAAATAACTCAAAAGGTCTCTAAAGAGCATAAATATTTACAGTTTTATTATAAAGCTCGACAGCTTAAGCTACAGTCGATGATGCATGCTGGGATGCAAACAATAAAATAACAGTAAAAATGTTCCTGTTCATTTTCTTCTTCCCTTCAGCCGTTTTTGTGCATATGAACCCGCCCCGTGGACGGAGTTGTGCGGTCACATGTGTGTAATCCCTGTGATCAAACCCCCACAGACTGTACTCACCCTGTAATCACAGCTCTGAGACCCACCAGAGGCTGTGGCCGGTTCCACGCTCATCAGACTCCACCCTGCCAAAAACCAGACCACATCAAAGCCCTGAGCGCTGGCTTCACCGAGCCTCATGGGAGTGTCAGTCAGAGAGCGGCTTTTCCATTTATTTAGGCAGACTTTATATTTTCTTCAGCCATTTTTGAGGATTCTAGCAGCATTAATTGACTTTACAATGCTTTGACTATGAGATTATTTACATTCATTCACAATCTCCATTCATTTTTTTTTTTTTAGTCATGCATTTACTATAAGATGTTCACAGTTTGGAGAGGGGGCGGAGCTTATTCCAGTTGTTATCTCCAAGTAAGGCTGGATCGTGCAGTCATTTTTAGATCCTCAATTTTTTTGTCATTTTGCAGCTTTTAAAAGATCATTCAAATGTCAATATTAGCATATTTTCTGCTCTATAAAGTGCAATTAAGAACCTTAACTTTTATCAATAAACAGCAGTGCACCTTATTATCCAGAGTGTCTTGTGTTGTGGCATGTCAAAGCAATTTTGATAGCTACACAGTGTTGGATCAAAAGCCAGTACGTTTTTTTGCGATTTGCAAACAAGGTTGGATGTTATTGTGAATACGCTAATGTGGCTAACGTGTAGCTGAGTCGGACTGTGTTGGGAGATGGCGTAGTGATAGTCTCATTTGTTTCGGTGGTATCAGTATGTTTTTTACGTGTTGGGAGTTATAAGTATGGTGAATATGCTAACATTTCTAATAATTAAGCTGTGGCCTCATCTTGACCAGCATTTGACAGGCTTCATGAATGCAGCTGGACGGAGCTGGAGCTCTGACTCCTGCTTGTTTGAGACTGAACGCTGCTCTGAAGTGAAATGATAATGCGGCCTCATGCTGCTCCGCATAACCTCAAACCAGACAAACAGATTTCATAGAGAAAAAAGGGAAACTTTGATTGCAGGAAATGTTGAGTGCAGCTGAGCAGCAATCAGTGAAGTGCTTGAATAGGAGATTGTGTTGTTTTTTTATGTATGCTGTTTTCTGATGATAATTACAGTGTTTAACATTTTTATTCAAGAACTCTTGTTCTAAAGGTGAATTTTGGCTCTAAAATAGTATACATTTTTAACCTAATTTATTAAGAGAAGTTTTTAGAGTTCCAGTACAACTTGAATAAGATCAGACATACAACCGAAATATACACAAACGTTCAAAGTTTTCAGTAAAACTGTCATCACTGTTGTAACATAAAACACTTGTGCAAAAATAAACATACAGGATCGACTCAGTGATTTTATACATTAGTCACATTTCATTTTTTCAATTCCCTGAACCCCTAAGCCAGTCCTCAAGGGCCAGTATCCAACCAACCTGCTATTGTAACTCCTTATTGACTAAACACACCTGATCCAGGGAATCAACAGCAGATACGGCAGTGTTTCTGGAAAACCAGCATGAGGCTGGCCCTCGAGGCCTGGATTTGGACAGCCCTGCGTTAAGCACTGTTCAAGGGGCCAGTTAGTACTATTCAAGTGATAAATGTGCAGCCTGACTATTAGATATGAGGAATTTAGACATCCAGAGCCTAGTTTGAGCATCTTATGGGCGTCCTACAGGCACTTACGTCTTACTTGAACACAATGTGCATGCAGCAGTTGCACATGGACTGGAATCTGGCGTAAGCCCCACTCATGTGACATGTATCTTTTATTATTCTTCCAAATACTTTACAATACTACAGGCATGACAATCTTACATTCCATTTTCATAACATCCTTTAAGGTGGCTGCACGAGCCTCAAGGGCACTGCAAGACCTACACATTCTCACTCCCAACTTGTCATATATGGACGTATGGTTCAGGCTCCTCCGCATCACTTTTTGACGTTTTAGGTGTCCCCGACTCGTTTTTTGATGTGCTGGCTGTCAACGCAGAACCGGTACCGGGTTAGGGTATCGGCCCGTGTCCCGAGGGTTGGGACCTTTTTGAATTGTGATTATTGATCTGCATATTCTATGATAAATTCAGAAATAGTGTTATGTCTACTTACATAGTCATGTGATCTATTGATGCTTAATGATTTTAATGACCTACGTTGGTACAGTATAAATCTCGGATTAGAAGTTTTGAACCAGAAAATGATACTTCATGTACAGGACATGGTTATGTAGAGTTGGGGTGGGATTATATAAGTTCGCTTCCTCCCTCTTCCATTCAAGCAATCTATAATTTGATGTCTAGTTACCCTATGTCTGACATACGTTTGTACGGATGTAAACCTCTGTTGACTGTATTGCACATACATTATACTTGTGAGTGCTTGAAATAAACCATTTCATATCAAACCAAAATCATATTTTTTCCTATATCTGGCCCAGTACCGGTTTGTGGCCCGGAGGTTGGCTACCCCTGATTTGATAAGAACAGCGTGAACCTCAAAAAAGTTGAAAACACCTAATATGTCAAAAAGTGACACGGACTAGTTGGGAGCGAGAATGGATTGAGAAGATACATGTGCTGTCCTTAAAATGTGCCCATGTCACTCCTTGGGGACCTGTATGACTGAGGCTTTCTAAGCCTTTGCATGTTTTGTCTTTACAATGGAGAGTCATTACAAAAGCCGGTTTCTGCAGGATGGAGTGAACCTACAGTTGATTTAATAGGTAATCCCCTTCATTTGCATAGAAAGTCCTTTGCTGTGAGCCATGAAATTGTCCATAGTGTAGATGGTCAGATGTTCATGACTCCAAACATGCGTTGGGTTTCTGGTTCCTGCATTAAAAATTTTGTTCTGACGCGATGAATGCGCGCCGCAGAGAAAGAGTGATGAGCCGCTTCCTGACTGTTCCACCTCGGGGTTATCTGGCATGATACACACGTGCACAGACACACGCGCACACGCAGAGCGATGTCACAGAGAGTCAATCACTGATAGGCTCTGGAGGAGAAGATCTGACTCACACAGGCTCTCCACTCGCATGTCCCAACCTCCTTCCCATCACACTTCTCCCTCCTCTTTCCTCCATCTGACTTCATTTAACTCATTATCAGTTTCATCCAACCGCCCACCCGTTGTCCTCCTGTGCTCTCCCTCTTCCCTCATTTCTTCACAGACATACAGACTCGTCCATATGTCTCATTAACACTCGATCACGCTCTTCAACAGTCAAACATTCACCCTTCTTTTGCCTTCTCATCTTTTTTTGATTGCATTAAGAGAGTCTTTCTGGAACATACTGTATAATCATTTTGCAACATTCAGGTGTTTGTTTTCTATGTTCTGTGCACACTGCTGCAGCTTAATGCAGACTAGAGAAGTGTCAAAAAGGGTGAGAAAAAAATCTAACATCTTGCAAATCAAACGCATTAACCTGCTAAAACGGCGAGAAGTCTCTAGTTCAAACCCCGACTGGGTTCTTTCTGTGTGAAGTTTGCATGTTCTCGTTCATGCGTGGGTTTTCAGGGCACTCCGGTTTCCTCCCACAGTCCAAAAACATGATTCATAGGTTAATTGGCGTCTTTAAATTGCCCCTAGCAGTGCATGTGAGTGTGTGGTCCTGCAAAAAACTGGCAATCTGTTCAGGGTGAAGGCCACCTTCACCCAACAGTAGCTGGGATAGGCTCCAGCAGCCCTATTACCCCAAAAGAGATTAGGTGGAATGTGAAAACCTGCAAAAAAATATTAAATTGCAGCAAAGTTTAAAATTTAAGAAATGTAAAGCTTTGCTACTGACCAGTTTAAGTAACTGAGAAATCCATTAGTGCTGCATGACACAATAACATTATTAAACTTTGTGTTACTTTTATAAATATATAAAAAAAACACACAAAAATCACCACATTAAGCAATTAAAAATGTAATTAAAATGGAAAAAAATTACAAAATGTTTTATCGTTATTCGTTCCTCCATCAGCCCTCTTTGTTTGACTAATACCAGGGTTCACTTGCATATTAATTGACTCTGGTACTCTTTTACAGATGTAACTACATCTCAACATCTTTATTCCCAGCTTTAAATGTCTTTATCCTCACTAAATTTAGATTCAACCAGATAAACATTAAGAAAAGCAAATAAAAAAGCACAAACATACAGAGATTCCTTTATCTTCTCCATGGTATGGTAACATCTTTTGAAGCTGATATTGTCAAAAATATAGTTTAAGAGAGATTCTTTTCAAAAGCATGAGCATCGTTGGACCAGTTTCATGTGTTTTTGAGTGTTGTGATCCCATGAAGCTCAGTTATTATTATTTTTTAATTTAATGAAAACCCTCCTATCAGTGAGTGAGCCGTTCAGATCTCAGACCTTATGAAATCTCACTTTATTATAGGAATAAATTAAAGGCATTTCATTTCCCTAATGGAGCCACAAGTTATTAAATCATTCTGCTTGAGGGGCAGTTTTAAACTGCTTTAAATGATGAAATAATATGGCGGAGAAACTTTCAATTACATCAATAACTGGTCGAAACTGCGGCAGCAGAGGATGGACGGCGAGTCATTCGTCACCTCTCCTCTGAGGGAACCGTGATCAACACCTCCCATGACCTCCTGATTACAAACACACTTGCACGGCTATTGTGAGCGATGGAGAAAAGATGGAGCGGTGCACGGAGGGGAAGCAGGAGGGAGAAGGGAGGTGTCGGAGGCAGATGAATGGGTTTCAGGGAGCTGGCAGTAGATGCAGGGTAGAGCCAGAGGGAGGGACAGTGCTGACTTAAGGTCCAGGGAGGCGGGGCTGAGGAGAAAAACTGATTAGTCATTGGGAAAACAAGAAAGAGGAAGACGAGGCAGAAGAAAATAGGGCCAGATGACTTCTAGAGAGAGGAGCAAAAAGTAAGCAGAATGGAAAGAAGAGGAGGATGAGGGGCACATTTGGTGAAGACCAACTGTTGGCACCCTGGGTGGTGAAGGAGGGTTGGGAGTGAGGGAATTGGCAGATTTTGTTTTGCCAGAGGCAGCGAGAGAAAGATGCTGCATGCAAGAGCCTTTGGCAGGCAAACGATGGACGCCACGGCGTGGCACAGGACCCCGTGCTTCAAAGCGCTCACCTTTAGCCGCTAACGCTAGTTCATCAGCGAGGGGTTTCTCCTTTGTTTAGTCTTCTCAATGAACATCAAACCTTTTTTTTGGTTACAAACTCCAACTGTTCATCCAAACGCAGTGAGTCATCCAGAGAGCAGATCAAGGTTTAGAGGATGGGATAGTCGCCACATGGCCTCTGAATCAGAGTTTTGAAAAGCTCCATGCTGTTCATAATCACTTTCAGAGTCACTTTATACCAAAACTAACAGGAATAACTTAAATTTGTATATATTTTTTTGTTTTTAATTGGTTAATTTGGGTTTAATTCTCATTTGTACTGTCTAAAACATCCTAGCGTCTGCTATGCTAGCAAATTAGCATAGGCTAAAAGTGGATTTTAGCGATTAATTAACCTCATCCATGTAAATAAAACTTCATCAAAGCAAAAAAAATTGAGGGCTACAAAAAAGTGCTTAGAAGAAGGCAGAAATGTATGAAAAAAACAGTTTAAATAATGTCGACAATGAATAGAAATTAAAAAAATGACTGACGATTAAGGCTTCCTCCCCTTCCTTAAAACGATTCAAAGCTTTGAGGTTTTACTCTAAGTGGGGAGACTGTTCCTGTGTTTTATATAAAAACAAGAAATATAGATATATGTGAATTTTTTTTTTTAATAAAACATTTTTATAAAAATGTTGTGTTTTTAAATAAAAGTTCGTTAGTTAGATCATGCATTCAGCAGTACACTTAATCGTAATTAAGCTCATTAAGCACAATTAAGCTCAGGAAATGATGCGGTTAATTGTGATTTTACTGATGTTACTCGCCGTCCAACACTACAATAAAATAGCTGGTATCATTTTTAACCCTTTAATGCCTGATCTTTGGCTCCAGTGTTGACATTCTTTCAACTCCGTACCTCTCTAACCGATTAAGTGTTACCTGTTCAGCCTTTAAACTGCCCCAGAACTTGTATCTAATGCTTTGAGTTGAATTGACGGGTATAAAAGCGGAGGTTTGTGTCGTGACGTACGTCACATAGCCTGCTGATGAAAACATGAATTTACAATGAGCGCCATTAAAACATACATGAGAAAAGACGGGAAGAGTGAGTCACTTCATGTTTCTTCTATTTCTTTGATGAAGACCGAAAACATCTTGACTAATACTTTTCCTTGAATTCTATTTAGTTGTTTCTTTAATAACATGTCCTCCATCTTTGCTGAGAGCCGAGGACTCCATCAGTAATCTTTAACCTGCTCTTATATTTCTACCTCTTCACTTTTTTTCCTCACGTCCTTCCGCACACGCATCCCTTCCCTCCAAATATATAATTCACGTCCGCTAAAAAGACTCGCACTGAAGGAATAAGTGGCGGGACCGGGAGCTACATCATTTAAACATCAACAGCATCTTTATTTCCTTCAGAAACACAATGACAAAAATCCAGTCTGTCACTTTGCACATTTATTTGTGTCCATGGAAACCGTTTCAGCTTGCAGCTGTTTCATGCATGTGTGAAACCTTAAAACGCCAAAGAAACTGGACGGTTATATGTTGGCATAGATGTTTCGTGTTCATGCAGTAAGCATCGCGGCCGTTAGAGATTAACAGTGTTTTTTTTTTGTTTTTTTTTTCTCGGAGTTCATCCTAAAGGCAGCTTTTCTCCACAGATTTGGAACCGTTTTGTTGTTTTCCCATAACAACAGTTGACTGGGAGGCATTTCTATGGAGCTATGCTCCTTTTAAAAGAATTTTGTTGATGTAATTTGATGTGTGAAAAATGTTTTGCAGAAAATGTCAAATCTGTCTTTGGAAATATCTTTAAAATAATCTCTAAGAGATTTATAGACTTAAACTAACACATTAACACTAGAGATATAACCAGTGACACCTAAATATTTGACCCTTCTTGACATATTTTATTTCTTTCAGTGTGAATCAGCTGTTTGACCCGAATATCAACCAATCAGCAAATGTTTCCTGTCAGCAGCCAATCAACAAATTATCTCTCAGCTTGGGCTTAAATCGTTCTTTTCTTCTGTCCTAGTCATTTTAAAACCATAAATAAGATGACACGGATGTTTGGGGTTCACTTTTCCCCCAACATTTGCATATAGATAGCTAGCTAGCTAGCAATTCTGGCGGCGCTAACCGCCCAGAAAGACACATGTGGGAGTACAGGATATGATGTCAAAAAGAAACGGCATAGATTGAAGTACAAGCAAAAATAAATCAACATTTAAGCTATTTTAATTCACAAAGATGAAGAAGTTCACATAGACAAACTCCCACACACGTTATTGTACAGAGAAACTAAAATATGCTTTATACTTTTGTACCACTGATGCAAATTTTACCTTTTTTTTTGCAGTCATTAAATGAGAAGGTTTGATCATTTTGCACAAAGAACTGATGTCAAATGAAAGTGTTTCGTTGGGAAAAAACTACTTCTGCTAAAGGCTGACACTAAAGTGACATTGCACACATTGGAATATTCACTGTGAGGGATTGGGGGAGCCGTCTGGCTCGATGGACCCTTTCATAGTTCTGTTCAGTGCAGTCATGATGACTGACAGGAGAAAGAAACCCCGGCTTTATGTGACATGAAGTAACTCAGATAAAAGAAGGACAGATCTGTTTGGGTTATTCAGTGCCACATTTTGCTGGTTAGTGGGAGGCGGCTGCTGATTGGTCGTTCGTTTGAGCATTCATTGAGAAGACACTTTTAACATTTTTAAAGCAGTACATTTTTTTTATTACACATTAAAATTAATACTACAATGGTGCAAAATTATTCTTCACTTTGAGCTTCTTTCTTTAGATTTGTGAAAATCATGTTTAGACTACAAAATACTTTTACTTTGAAATTAGCTCCATACATTTTAGCACCCTTAATCTTTAAATGTGGGCTTAAACATGATTTTATTGTGCTGTCGTTCTGTAAAAGTCAGTCAAAATGGTATCAGCCCGTTCACATATGGTGCTATAAAATAATAATTCAAAGTTTAGAAGAATTGTTTGAGATTTGATTTTCTCGCTGTTACATAAGCTCTTATGTAAAGTGTGTGGTTGAAGGCCTGGGACCAACGAGCTGCATCTAAAAGCTCTTAGATGTTAGTCTGCGATTCCCTCGTCTGCCGGGCTGCAGTTCTGTCATCGTCGCTTCCTGGCTGGACATGTGTTTGTCAGGCGGGACAAGCTGGGCTGTGAAGGCGGACATCATGAAGCTCCGCGGCTCGTTCTCACTAATTCTCATCATCGTCTGTTCTTTTGAAATCATCGCCTCAGATCTCAGTCGCACATATTTCTGTAAATAAGGTCCTTTTTTTCAGGTTTTTAGGGAGACAAACCTGTTTAGAATCTAAAAAATAATTTCTAGTTTACCTACTTAAACGTAAAAGCAGAGCAGAAACATGCTCTCCAGAACTGTGACAGCGTTTGCCTTCGGTGCCGCCCCGCTGGATAGTTGCGTGTCTGCAGAAGCAGAGCATCCCAGCTGCTCATTCACGCAAACCAAAGCCACTGAGTCTGTGGCTGCAGGAGGCAGAGGACGTCAGGGAGAAGTTGTGAGGCTGAAATCAGAGTCTTGTTAGCGTGTAGAGCTCATCCCTCCCTTTGTCTCTTCCTCTTCTGCCCTCTCCCTCCTCCTTCTCTGCCCTTTACCTCCATAATTTGATCAACGGCTCTGCCTTGTCTTCCTTGCTGCTGCCTGAGCTTTAAACGCTCAGCATTTATTATTTCCTCTCACCCATTTCGTCCTCGGCCTTTCTGCAAGTACCGGTGAGTCACAGCAGAGAAGTGAAGCTGCTCTGCGCTGCAGATTTGTGCCTTTGTGGAAATGCCAGCATGTTACAGCAGGTGACATAACCCAATCCCATTATATTTGCACATGTTACTGCAGATCTGAGGACCATGTATGTTTCTGTTGTTCATTTACATTCAAGAACACTGAACGCACTGTAAAAATCATGAAGATTCTGCTCTTTAAGGCCATATTCTGCACATAAATCTCCGTTTGATGATCACTTTTTCTCTTTTCTCCCAAATGGTAGCACCTTATTTGAAGAAAAACATTTATTAGTGTTCATTTATTTTTCTTTGACATTTATTAAAACAGCTGTTTTGGTTTAATCCAGATTTTATAACAGAATATGAGCTGCCAAAAACGTAAGTGAGTTAATAAAAATATGAGAATTAAGTCGTAAAATTATGAGTGAAGAGTCGTAAGGTTATAAGAGAAGTCAAAATTTTAAAAGAATAAAGCTGTAAAATTATTTTAAAAAAGGCAAAAATTTGCAAGAAATTGTCAAAATAAATTGTAAATTCATTATTGTAAAATGTTTCAATTTTATAAGTGAAAAGTTTTTGTTTTACATTTACAAAAAAAAGATTTAGGCTTGTTTAGATTGCCTTTGTTAATAAGCTCTAAATGTTAAATTTTGTTCTTTTTTTTCAAAAAAAAGTATGACTTTTCGTTGTTAAATTAAAACTTTTTAATCCATAAATGTAAAATTTTATACTTGTAAATTTTTGATTTTTTTTCATAAATATTCAGCCTTTTTCTCATAATTTTAGGACTTTATTCTCATAAAAATTATAACTTTTTTCTCATAATTTCATGACTTTATCCTCTTGTATTTGTTAATTTCCTTTTGATTTTTTTTGTTTGTTTTTTTCTTGAGTGGCCCTAATACTCCATCATTAAAGTTAGCGATAAAAATGACTTAAAAAAATAATTTCCACAATAAATGATAAGATGTCAGTGTATAGCCTAACTTAATAGAATAAAAATGGAAGTATTTCAACAAATATTCTTGTAAGTAACAAAGGTATGAAAATCTAAAATATTGTTTTTCTGTTTATTAGTTATTTTGCTCTCAGCTGTGTGAAATACAGTGGTAGTAGTATTATAATTTGGACTACATCCATACTTTTGCTACAAGTGAAAAAAAATACTCAAAAATAATTATTGGTGTTCCTTAAAAAAATTTAAAAAAAATACGCCTAACTTCATAGAGTAAAAAGTGATAGAATTTAGGTTTTTTTTTTGGGTGAATAATTTTTTAAAATATTCTAGTAAAAGCATTTAATCCTAAATTTTTTTTTTTCTGTGTTTTTTAGTCACCTTGCTCTGAGCTGTGTGAAAAACGGTGGGAGTAGCATCATTATTTGGGTTCAAGAATCCTAATTTGTGCAACAATAAATAAAAAAGTGAGGAAATATTTATTGTAGATGCACATGAGTCTACCAGAAATTACTAATAAAAATGAAAGGTTTGTCCACCTCTGCATTTTAAAACAGCGCTTACGCTAACTAGCGTCAGTTTAAAATGTGTGTAATTTTCATTTTTAAACCAATTTTCTATTTGAATAAACTCTATTCAGACTGTAGTCTGTCTAAATCTTTGACATCTCACTCTGCTGAAATGAGAAACCATTTTCTTCTCCTGTTAGATTTCATGCTAATTAGCCAGCAGACCCGTCATGCTCTTGTAAAAACTGCCCTCAGAATACTGAGTTAAGTGGAAACACGCACTGCATTTGCACCTTTTTGGGTTCCTTTTGCACGGAACAACATTAATAATCATTCTGTTTTCTGCGTCTGCTCTTAACCTTCGTGTTGTGCTGGTGTTTCACCGTGTTTACCCCAAAGCAACATCTGCACCAGATGTTACACGACAGCAAACAGCAGCTGTGCTCAGAGCTCACTGAGGTAAAAAGATGATTTTGTGGTAGACTCTTGTAAAACTCAAGAATTTGAATCCATTTAAGGATTTTCTCATCCTAATTGTCCCTCACCTTCATGCTTTTGGATCTCTCATCCTCAAATCCTCTCCTTCAGCCATCCATCTGTGTCGGCCCACGCATGTCTGAAGTTTATCTTTATTACTCAGCACAGCTGGAGACCACTTAGCAGGTTGTGTGGGTGACGGAGTGCGAGTGTTGTGCACTTCCTCATTAAGAGTTGTGCGCTATCATTACGAGAGCTAATATCTCTTCTCTTTGGAGAGTCTTCTTTTATGCTGGCTTCACTCTTTAGTCTGGTTGTGTTGGTGCCACACAGACCAGGGGGATGAAACCCTTCCAGATTACAGCTTACTGCATCACAGAAAAGTAAGCTTATTTGGAATATATTAAATAAAATTGATGCTAAATAGAATATTTAAATATATACTAAATAGAGATTTTTTTAATATATCCAAAAGAAGAGAGAACCCGAACATTTATTTTGTGATGAAGCCATCTTTTTGCAGTTTTTCATGACTTACTGCTTTTATGTGAGGGGAAATTAAGACCGAAATAGAGAACAGGCACTAAAAATCTGAGCTTTAACCTGCTGTAAATGAGGTAATCTCATGTTAAATTATGACCAAAGCCCAGACTTACCTAAAAGCTTGAAACAGTTTCACATTTGTTTGCCAAAACCCCCGTTTTAATTGCGACTTATGACCTAAAGTGATGACTGTCAATGAGATTCCATCCAAAATGCAAGATTTCATTAAAATGTTAACAATGTTGTGGCATTTCAACCTTTTAAAACACATGCAACACTTAATTTTTAGAAAACTGATCACTTAAAGCCGCCTTTCTCAGCATTATTTCATTTGACTACATTTATTTCACACTTCACGACTGTAAAGTCTTGCATTTCAGCACAGAACTAAGAGAAAATATCTCCAAGAATGCTTTTGAATCTAGATTCCAAGCACTTGAGACTGCTTCATTAAAGTGTTAATGTTTTAATCAAGTATTTATATGTTATTTAATCAGCATTGTTACTCTTTTCTAATTGTTTACCATTCGTTGTATTTTTGTTGATTTTTGTCCACAGCTCTTTGAAAAGCAGGTTTCAAATCTCAATGGTTAAATAAAGGTTAAAGGAAAAAGAAAAGCTGGAATTACATTAATTGTGTAAACGGTTGAAGAATAGTTAAAAGAATATCAACACTGGAGCTAAAACTCTGGTCTTAAGGGGTTAGATTAGTTTATTGTTGCAGTTTAAAATAATATTTAGCAGTGAAATGACAAAACAAGTAGATAATAAACCTGAGCTGAAACAGCTTCCTTACAGAGAAATATTTTAGTTTTGTTTGTGAAGCTGGTATAGTTTTATATAAATAAAAACAGGAGTCGAGTTTAAGTCACATAGGAACTAGTCCAGGAAGTAGTATCGCTGTAGGGGTTGGATAACCCTCTGTTTTCCTTTTGAGGGGGGGTCTGTTAAGAAGGAAAGGATGACTTTAACAGCCTGGGGGCATAAAGGAGCTGTCAGGTTGGTTCTGGTTCTAGGCGACCCGTATCAAGTCCTGGATGTGTGATTTTGGAACTGATGGCTCCTTTGAACTCAGCCAGTGTAAATGCCCTGGGGGGGCTCTTATGATGTTCTCTGTCACCATCAACATCCACCTTAAAAAAAACGATATATATATATTTTAAATCTTCAGAATTGCAGTCAACTTTTTTTTCACTCTTTTTCACTCTTTCATTAAACGGAAATCTTTGATAACAGCTGAATCCTTTTAATATGTAAACCCCGTGAGTGTTTCCTCTTCCTCTTTACAGCAGCCACCCTTGAGGTTTACTATACTCATTAACTACAGTAGTAGTTATTAAATTTGAAGAATATTTATGTAAATGTATGACAGGAACTAAGCCCAGACTCTGCCCTCCACCATCCTGCACAGATTTATGCAACAGTTATAATGACCACACTAAAATGAAATTAACAGGTTACTGTTCTTATTAACTAACATTCACTGAAACAGCTCAGTGTTTCTGTTTTGATTCTGTTTTTTCAGAAATTAAACCAACTAAATTCCAATCAAACAAAGGAGTTTATTTAAACAAACCTCTGAGTGCCCTCTCTATCAGTAAAACGCTTAATAAATCACAAAAACTGAGCACTTTTACGACATAACTTTTCGATATCAGTACTTTTTTATTTGCTGCAAGTAAGTTCGGGAACGTGTTTGTTTATGTGCTCGAGTGCTGAGGGTGAAATGGGCTTTTATTGTGGGAGATTTACAGGCTCTACCAGAAAAGGAGAGAAACAAAGAGAAGGCTGTAAATCCATCAACCTCACTTAGCTGCTGTGTTATTCTCTCTCATGCTCTCTGTCCAAGCAAAAAAAAAAAAAGTGGAGTGTTGTCTCTCATCGAATAAAAAAGCACAGAACTATAAAGTGTGTGTCGACGAGCTGCAAATCAAAATTATAAATCAAGCCGGAGGAGAATGGAAAGAGATGGAGATGCAGAGAGAGCTTTGATTCATTAAGTAATGCACTGAGGTTCCTGTAACCCAATCAGGAGGAAGCTCTGTCAATCACCTGTGGAGGAACCTCAAGCTAACACACACATGAACACACACACACCAACTCATCAATTAGGACATAAACACACACAGAAACACACACAAATGAGAACACACCCACCTGAACACACTCAAAGAAACACAAACTCATTAAATAAAAAACAACACACGCATGACAACATACATACATACACACAATATCACACACACACACACACAAAAGTTAACACATTAAACACAAACACACACAAGAACACCCATAAAACCATAAAAACACATTTAAACACAATAAAAACACTCACATGAAGACACACACGAAAACATACAACCACATTGAAACACAAACAGATATTTATTTACACATAGCAAACACTCATGGAAACAAAGACAATGGATAAAAAGTGAACGAGAAAATACACACAGAGATACACACATAAGCTCACCTGAATCACACACACTGAAACACACACTTTAGAACACAAAACAGCTGTGTGTCAAAACATTGTTTTAATCTGTTTTCTTTTTTAATAAGATATTTTATGCAGTTCAGGAGTGTGTTATGGATGTGTTTTTGTGTCTGTGTGTGTATTTGTGTGTATTTGTGTGAGTGTGTCTATCTATTGACAGACTTGGGAGTTGAGATTCACTCTTGACTGAGAAGTCTTTTAGAAATGAAGTGTCAAAAAGTGATAGTGTAGAAAAATAGTGTGAAAATGAAGAGCAGTGAGAAGATTCGTTGTTATGTTTGTGGATTCAAGAGGAAAAAAATCGATGTTGAACTGTTAATTCTAGAGGCAACCTATTAATACAGCCACTGGAAAACTATCCAATCACGTAATTTTGATTTTATATTATCAATAGTTCTGTTTTAGTGAAATAAAACCCAAATAATGTTCAAATAATTCTTGTTTTTTGCAGTTTATGGTTTAAATTTTTTATTTTCAGCTGTCAGTGTTGGCAGAGAGGAGCATTGATTTAGCTTGTTTTAGCTGGTTTAAGCTAAACCAGATACTGATGGAAGATTTCATG
Source organism: Oryzias melastigma (assembly GCF_002922805.2). Classification (NCBI taxonomy): domain Eukaryota; kingdom Metazoa; phylum Chordata; class Actinopteri; order Beloniformes; family Adrianichthyidae; genus Oryzias; species Oryzias melastigma. The sequence goes on along the minus strand of NC_050529.1, from coordinate 12,642,775 downwards.
ATAAGTTATGCTGTGAGTTTTCTCAGATGGCCCCAAAGGTCCAAAAGCTTTAGCTCTGCTTGGAGTAATCCCACAAACTGTCAAGGGAAAAAATGAGAGCAGATTCTACAGTTACTTAGTTTTTCCTCTCGATGTTTGGCTTCATCCAAAATCTAAGCGAGTTTAGAAACTAACCAGATGGATGAACAGAAATCGTGACACAGACACAGTGATCCATTCTCCAACTGATTCAGATCATCAGAAAAATGATCAAATACTATTAAAAAATGTCCAATTTTATGGTAAAATCTCTCCAACTTGGATTTTTATGAACGTCTGACTCACATTTTGTTAAGTTAAGGTAATAAAATAACAAATTCAACGTTAAATGTGTTATTTTGGGGTTTTTTGTTTTCATTTATTATTTAATTCCTATCCACGATCATTACTCTACTCCATTTCGAGCTCTAAATATTCTCCGTCAAACTAACAATTTTATCCAACAAACCTTCGTTCATGTGTTTTCAGTATTTTGGGGGGTTTGAATCTTCAAATAGTTATTTATTTCACTGTTTAGACACAGAGATAACTTTAGGAAAATCTTTGTTTTACTCCAGAATTTACATTCTACAGTACTTTTATTATTCAAGACTGAGACGGCTATAGAGTCTTAGCTACTGAACCCTGTTTCAACACAGTTCTGTTCAGAAAGAACTAAAATAAAGAGAGTTTGAAACAAATCAGCTGTAATTAAAAAAGATTAGATGGATAAAATGCTTGTGGTTAAACAGAAGCAGAATCTTCAACAAATTGGTCAAAAGTGAAGAGAGCTGTGAAGGTTTTAGTCAAACATGTGTGATCTCATTGTCTGTTTGTTTTCAGTGAAGTTGTTTATGAAAATCTCCAGGTGTTACATGTTTTCATTCTCACTATGGTTGTGTTCACTGAGCCGAACAGCTAGTGCGTCTGCTTCCAGGTCTCCATGTGTTCGTTTGGAATCATGACTGATGTGCGAGCACACGTGAGTGGCTGTTCACACAGAAATCTCAGCTGTTGTCGTGTGCGTGTCGTAAGCATGAACTTTGAATTGTAGTTTGTGGTGAATTGCAATGAAACTAGGGACTGTGTGGGTTTAGCATTTTTGAAGGTTGAATACTCCTTTTAACACCCTATCATGTGTTGTCTGTTCTGGAGTTCCACAGGGCTCCATTCTGGGCCATTTGTTTTTCTTTTTACGTGCTTCAATTCACTTAGAAAATTTTGATTTATTGATACTCTGATATTCATTAGATTTATGCTTTACTAAAACAAAACAAAACCTACCCTCCTTCCTCGTGTGACCACTTATTAGGGTGATGGGGGAGGGGGCGGAGCTACTTGGTGGTCTCCCTCCCATTGGTTGTCACATGATTCGGGCTCCTCCTCTCTCAGTTTTAATTGCATCTTAGACATGTAGGACCCTTGGTATGAGAAATCATTGTCCACACCCAGAAGATGTCCTCTAAGTGCCCTACCTGCCAATTTTAACTGCACTATTTATTATCCACACCCTTTACACCTCAACAATTTACACTCCAACACTCTTATCAAAGTATTTTGTTGCAAAAAGTTAGAATTTTTTTTGTACTATCAAACTATTTAAGTCATCAAATTGAGATTTTGCTTGTAAGAAGGCCACAAGTTAGCATTTTGTTTGTACAACTTAGCTAGTTTATGGCCGCAAATTAGTCATTTGTTTATACAATTAAACTATTTTGTGGCCACAAAAAAGCATTTTGTTTGTATCTATTAACTATTTTGCATCTATAAATTCCTGGCTTTTTTTGGTACTATTTTTCTTGTACTATTTGACTAATTTGTGACCACAAATCAGTAATTTACTAGTACAGCTGAACTATTTTGTGGCCAAGAATTAGCATTTTATGTGATTAATCTGACCTTCCAAGAGTTTAACTATAAAATATCTTCATTTCTAGGCAACCAGGAACAGCTGCTGCTTTCTTTTTCTTCTTTACCTTAAAAGGTTCAATCTTAAAGTGCTTTTTAGTCAACGTCACATGAAACAATGGAGGCCAAACTGCTGTAATTCAAGTATGATTACAGGTATTTTAGCCAGTTCATACTTCAAAGACTAAAGATTAGATTTGAGTTCAATTCAGTTTTACTTATATAGCCCAATATCACAAAAGAATTGTCTCATTGGACTTCATAACGGTAATTGTACAAAGTTTAAGTTCTTGGTTGAGATTATTAAAGCCTAGAGCAATAATGCAAATGAATATTTCAGAAAGACTGCATGTCTTGCGTGTTCTGTTGAGCCCCTGGGTGAACTCAGTGTGGACTCTGTCGTAACTGCTTACGTCTTTGACAAAAGCAAAGAAGGCAGAAGAAGCCCAAAGCATGAGCCCAGGCTCGTGCTTTGGGCTTCTTCTTTCTCTTCTCTGTAAATCATTCATTTCGTTTTCTTTTTTTTTCTCCTTTTACTGCAACACCAATTTTCTTGTCTGCTTCCTTGCAGAGCATGTGGTATACGAGTTTACTGCCACAATATTTTCCAAACCTGTGGCAATTTACTGATAAAATCCTCCAATTAAAGCTTTTTTTCTTTCTAGAATAACTTTACAGAAATACTCTATAGTTTCTGAACTCATCAAATATTTAAACCATTTTTTTTTTATTTTTGCTTCGAGGAGCCAGAATTTAATATTTCTAATTAGTTGTGATAAACAGTTTATCTGATTTTCCAAAGGTTTTTCTTGTATATTTTTATTTGACAACTGCCTCATTATTTGTTCTTTTTGATCATTTCCACATTTCCAGAGGCGTGCTGATTCTTTCAAACTGTGATCTGCAAATCATTCAAGTTAGAAAAAAAGAGAGCAAACGAGTTAGTGTTGTGTCAGAATGCAGCAATTTATTCCCCCATCGAAAAACTTTCAAATTGCGTCTGCTGTCAGCCTGTCACAAAGACGCATCATTGATTTACATCTCTATTGTTAACATCTATAAAACTCTCACAAACAGACAGACATTGGTGTTTTTTTGTTTTTGTTTTGGCGTGTAATGTGCTCTTAAGACGTTTGAGGTAATTAGACTACTGAAAGGTGAAGGAACAACCTTAAAACATCAGCTTATGAAGACACATTTAAAACACCACCTTGATTTATTTAAAGCTCCAAATCTCTCTCTGCTTTAAAGCAAATAGATTCCTAAATGTTTTAAGTATGTATTTGTAATCAGAGTGTAGTTTCTGATCGTTTTTTCTGTACCTCACAGAAATGTTTTACAAGGTCAACAAATGCACATCTGGAATGAGCAGAAGCTTAATAAAAAAACAAACCCGGTGGATATGATAACCAGGACACATTCAGAAAGTGACCTCCAAACAGGCTAGAAGGCAGAATATTAAAAAGTGCTGCTCCATGGTGACTGCCGCTGTGCCTGTTATTATGTTATCATATTTATTCTGATTCTGTCTCACCTTTTGTGAGGAAAGCTCAGCAGGCTGCTCTAACTCAAGCTTACATTGGAGTTTAAGGGTATTGGAACCTGATCTTTTCTTCCTTTCATCAGGACAAAAGTGTCTTTGTGGGTTCTTGATGGTATCTGGTCTAATCATAAAGCTGGTGACTGGAGGGACCGACAGAGATCAGATATCAGATGTTTGAAGGGTTCTATCTTTCGCCTGTCCTCCCCTTCTCTTTTCTCCTTAAGCTATGTACACACCTTTCTCTGCAACCCTCGTTCAGTCAGCCACTTCCAGTGAAATACATGTAAACACACTTTTCAGACTTCCACATGTAGCTACGCAAATATTTGCGACCGTTTTCGGGCTTTAGGTACAAAATGTGTGGTCATTGAATGCACGTTACCAGCTGCACCAGGTTGAACATTTATTAATGAGGGAACGAGCCTGCTGACATCTGCGTTCGTTCTTCGAATAAAGACAAACCAAGGCCACTGTCTTAACACGATTGTAATTCATATCTACCATTGCAAAGACCCTTGCAATGACCCGAACTGTTTCCAATTTAATCCCAAATTGCAAGCTTTGCATCACTTCGACATTTCTCACTAAGACTGTGGTAGGTGGTAGACATTAGCAAGTAAACATTAGCAAAAAAAAAGAAGAAGAAGCCCCTGCCTGCTTGTCCAGTGTGAACACCATTGACTAAATGTTTTTAACAACCGTTTTTGGGCTCTACATGCAAAATGCATGGCCATTGAACACGATTTGTTAGTTAAACAACGTCAAGCTTTGACCAATTAGGGATTAGTCATGATATATGTATTTGGTGAACCCAAACAGGACAACCCGGACAACATCTGCTTTTGTTTTTCAAATAAAAGTTAAACCAGGCCAGTGTCCATTGTAAGGACTCTTGCAATGAAAGAACCATTTCTGTCTTGTGTCAAAATTGCAAGATTTGCACCGCTTTGATATTTTACACCAAGCCTCTTCAAACTTTTTTTTTGGTAGACATGAGCTAGTAAACAGTAGAGAAAGAAGAAGTAGCCCCTCCATACTTGTCTAGTGTGAAACCATGGGCTAAACACGCCTTCTTGAACAAATCTCGAATGCCCGGTCCACGTAGCTTCATAGATTCATTTTGAAATTCTCCTCCATCTCTTTTTCTCTACCTGATGAACAGAGACTAGCTCTGACGTATAAAAGAAACATTTAACCTGTGGTCCAACTGTAAAGACGAGCATTTCTCCACAGCTTTTTACAATTCACATCAACTTTTCATTGTCTGATGTTTGTGTTTTACTAGATAGAAATGCTTTTTTGGCCATCTGGAATAAGGAGAATCAAAGCATGGTAACAGTAGAAAAAAATTTAAAAAAATGATCATGTTGTCAAAGAGAGTTTAAATACAGCTCTGTTTAATATAAATAGACCAATGCTGATCACAGTAATTAGCAGTTAAACACTCGTGTATGTGTGTGTTTCTGTGTGCATTTTTGTGGCTGCAGCAGATTGGATTAGTTTTGTTCCACTGCTGAAATAAAACTGTGATTTCAATTCTAAACCTCCTAATTTTGTGGTTTTTGAGTTCTATTTCTGCACACAAATCCTCCCAATTCTCCTTTTGTTTGTAAAGAGCCGCATAAGCAGCTGTGCGTTGCATCCATATAATTTGCTGCGTAAAATAAGATCTTCAGGTTTATTTGCACAAACTCAAACAAATTAAGAAGAGTTTAAAGTTTTAGATGATTTTTTTTTCAGATCTCAACCAGTTGATGCTTTTTTCCAGTCACTTTTCAAGCTTTTTGACATAAATCCCCAAATAACCACCAAACGGCCCCTTTATATCTAACTATGTGTTGTTTTCTTTATTCAGGAAAATAATCGAGGTGAAGATTATTGACGATGAAGAGTATGAGAAGAACAAGACCTTCACCATTGAGCTGGGAGAACCCGTTCTGCTGGAAATCGGACAGAAACACGGTGAGCCCGTCAGCCTGTTAACTTTGTGTTTCTGCAGCAGTTGGCAGAAAACATGGAAACTGGTGGAGGTGTTTATTTAATTTAGTCTCAGGACCGCCGCACATCTGTCGTTTAGAAATGGAGCGAGACCTTTAGTGACTTCCTGAAGTGGCGCTCAGAATAAATAGAGGTGCAGCTCTAACATGTGGAGTGGCTTTAAAATCTTGCTTTAGAGCTGGAACAAATCAAAAGGTTTTAACAAGTCAGTGAGTTTTCTGCTTTTATTATCACTAAAGTAAAGAGAATTAGACTTTGCAAAGCATAAAATGTCTTTGATTTTTTTTTTCCTGGACTTGCTGGTTAATTTCCCAGAGGTCAAAAGTTTCTCTTTAATTTCCCCAAAGCTAATAATACTTCCTCTAAATGGAATCAGTGGAAATGTATATCCATAAGTGAATAATTCAGTCGTGCCTTCTGCTTCTCTGCAACACTCTGCTGTGTAATGTATGACTTTCATCTAGAGATCAATAAGGCCTGAAAAAAAGCAGTTTTCAAAAATTAAGGGAACATTTTATTGTTTGCATTCAGATTTTACAAGTAAACAGAACAGATTGTAACAGTAAATTTAACCCCAAAATTTGATTTTTATTAAACCTAAAACATGGAATAACCAACTGGTTTAAACGCTTACATGCAAAATGTCCAGTGTTATCTGTTAGAGTGGATTCAAGAATCTTTTTCTGCCAATATCGCTTTAATATTTTGTTTTGTCAAGAAAAGTCGTAATAAAGTGAAGGCAGACAAAAGAGGAAAATAGCTGAATAAACAATTTCTTAAAAGCCTAAAGCTAAAAGAAAAGCTTAAACTTGGACTAAAAACATGATGTAAAAAAAAGAAACTTGCTGGCAGAGGACTGTCCCTGTAACCCCTATATACCTGTCAGAAAGGAATAGAATCCTTCTGGTCCCACCCTTGAAAGGGGCAAGAAGAAGAGCATATCAACAACCCTCTCATACCTGTCAGATAGGAATAGAATTCTCCTGGTTCCAATCCTCGAAATTGGCAAGAAGAGGAGCATCCCAACAACCCCCACACATTTGTCAGGAATAGAATCGTCCTGGTCCCACCTTTGAAATAGACAAGAACCCTCTCCTATACGTCAGATAGGAATAGAATTCTCCAGGTTCTACCCTTGAAATAGGCGAGAAGAGGAGTGTCCCAACAACCTACTCATACCTGTCAGTTAGGAATAGAACCCTCCTGGTCCCTACAACCCCTTCACACTTGTCAGAAATAGAATTGTCCTGGTCCCACCCTTGAAAAAGGCTAGAAGAGAACCACCCCCTCATACCTGTTAGATAGGAAAAGAAGTCCAATCCTTGAAATAGGTGAGAAGAGGAGTGTGCTAACAACTCTTTCATAGCTGTCAGTTAGGAATAGGATCGTCCTGGTCCCACCTTTGAAATAGGCAAAAAGACTACCGTCCCAACAGCCCTATCATACCTGTCAGTTAGGAGTAGAATCTTCTGGTCCTACCCTTGAAATTCACGAGAGCAGGAGCGTCCCACCAACGCCCTCTCACTTGACAGAGCTAGAATTGTCCCTGTCCCACCCTTGAAATAGGTGAGAAGAGGATCATCCCAACATCATTCTCACACCTATCAAGTAAGAAAAGAATTGTCCTGGTCCCATCCTTGAAATAGGCAAGAAGAGGAGTGTCCCAACAACCTCCTCATATCTGTCAGTTAGAAATAGAATCCTCCTGGTCCCACCTTTGAAGTAGGTGAGAAGAGGACCATCCCAACATCATTCTCACACCTATCAAATAAGAAAAGAATTGTCCTGGTCCCATCCTTGAAATAGGCAAGAAGAGGAGTGTCCCAACAACCTCCTCATATCTGTCAGTTAGAAATAGAATCCTCCTGGTCCCACCTTTGAAATAAGCGAGAAGAGGAGCGTCCCAACAACCCTTTCATACCTGTCACATAGGAATGGAATCTTCCTGGTCCTACCCTTGAAATAGGAGAGAAGAGGAGTGGCCCAACAACCTCCTCATATCTGTCAGTTAGAAATAGAATCCTTCTGGTCCCACCTTTGAAATAAGCGAGAAGAGGAGCGTCCCAACAACCCCCACACACTTGTCAGGAATAGAATTGTTCTGGTCCCACCCTTGAAATAGACAAGAAGAGGAGTGTCCCAACAACCCTTTCATACCTGTCACATAGGAATGGAATCATCCTGGTCCTACCCTTGAAATAGGAGAGAAGAGGAGTGGCCCAATAACCAACTCATACATGTCAGCTAGGAATAAAATGCTCCTGGTCCCATCCTTTGAATGGGCAAGAAGAGAAGCGTCCAAGCAACCCTTTTATACCTGTCAGAAAGGAAAAGAATTGTCCTGGTCCCATCCTTGAAATAGGCAAGAAGAGGAGTGTCGCAACAACCACCTCATATCTGTCAGTTAGAAAAAGAATCTTCCTGGTCCCACCTTTGAAATAAGCGAGAAGAGGAGTACTGTGAAGCACCAACACGTGAAGGTAACCTGTGCTACCCTTAGACCTGTCGACTTTCTGGTCTCACTCTTGAAATGGATAAGAAGATGAGCACCACTGTGGGATCTTAACACCTGTCAGATAGGAATATAAACCTAGTGGTTTCACCCTTAAAATTGGCAGGAAGATGAGTGCTACCTAAAATATCTTTTGAGCTGTTACACAGGAATAAAGATTTCCTAGCCCCAACCTGGAAATAAGCAAAAAGAGGACTATCCTGGTGACTCCCTTACACCTGTCTCATAGGAAGATAAACTTCCTGGTTCCACAAATAAAATTGGTATGAAGAGGAGCACGTCTGTTATCCAGACTTCCTCTTTCTGGTCCCACTCTTAATATAGACAGGAAGAGGAGTGTCCTAGTGCTAAACCCAGAGACTGATATGGTTGGAATTGTTCCAATGACTCCCTTAGATCTGTCAAACAGAATGAGAACCCTCTTGGTTTCCCCTTAAAACAAGCTAGAAGACGATCGCTATTGTGAAACAGCAAATAAAAAAGGGTCGTAATAAGCGCTTACAGCAGGCTGTAAGATGACATTGAGAAAGCCAATTGGAAAAGCCACTGCAGAAAACATTTCCTATTGAATTGTATGTATCTAAACCTCAGTTTGGATCTAAAGAGAACTCCTTGAAGCAGCAAGTTAGTGTTGTAGCTTCAGGCAGATAACCTGCCTTTGGATAAAAACCACATCTCCCTCTGGGTTTAACTAAACTTAGGTGTGATCTCTAATCTGTTTCCTAATTGTGAATAAAAGAAATGTTTAAGCCACTCGCTCACAGTTTCCTCTGGTGGGGCTCAGGTCTACAGTCAGGATGTTAGACATGAAGAGGCAACAGCCTGGGGCGGTTTCATTACAGACAACTGTAATTGGTTTTATAAGCGTGTCAGAGAGCCCGCAGACTGACATTTCCACACTCTTAGCAACACACAAGCTGCACTTTTCAATTAGAGCAGCTGTGAACTGATAACACTTCAAAGAACAACTGAGAACAGGAGAACACAGGGGTGATTGCTGCGACTATTTCACCCAATACGACAACAGTATGTTTGTGTGTATGGGCGACTTTAAAGCACTTTGGACATTCTAAGAAGGTAGTAAAGAGCTATATATAAGTATACGCGATTTTAAAATTACCTAAATGTAGAGTTTGACATTTAAAGTCATTCAGTGTCTTCAGTTCCCCCCTGGTGTTAAACATAAAATCTGACTTTCTTTTCTCTTAGAGACATTATGCTAATGTGTGTATTTGTGTACATTTTTAACCCTTTAGCTCTAGTGTTGACATTTTTGGAGTACCAAAACTCTTTAACCACTTATGCAATTAACGTAATTCCGAAGCGCAAGAAAGCAGCTTTGCGCTGATATGCAACACTTTACAGCGGTGAAGTGTTTACTCAATCAGCATAAATCAGCGGATTCTGTTGATAGAAAAGTGGCTTTTCACCTGCCAGACACTACTATCAGCAGTACTCCAGAAATGATTGTATTATCTTAAAGTTGGTGCTTCATTGATTAGAATGGCTGCACACTTGGTTTTCCTTTTTTTTGTGAAACTTTGAATTTCTAAACAGTTCCTCACAAATTAAATGCATTAATAATATTTGAAATTACTTTTTGCCAATATTTTTGGCATTATTATAAATTTAAATAATTTTTTCCACTTCCAACATTTATTTTTATGTACTTGTACAGGATGAAAAGATACTTAATTTATGTAAATTTTATAACTAAGCACTTATTTTCATGTTTGTTTGTGTTGTTAAAAAAGATCAACAGAACACATATCCAAAAAGTACAGACATACCAATATTGAAGTTCATACCATTCCTAGTCTTTAAGTTTATGGTTAAGCTCGATGGATCGATTAGTGCACTCGTGATCAGCAGTAGGGATTTCACCAACTACTCCCACATGTTCACTCGCTGTCCAGCATCTCCGCCACACATTTATAATAAAAATAGAACCTAGAAAGTAGCCGGTTAGTAAATAATATCGCGAGACGTCCCAAATGAGGCTCATAGACTGTAAATAAAGAATCGAGTGTGACATCACTCAAAGAAAAGGCCTTACCTCTAGAAATGAAGCTAATTTAGTCGCCATTTTTCCACAATATGGGCGTCGCCATTTGGGGCCAGACGACAGTGATTGGTCCAAGTTGATCCGAGTCTCGTTTCTATGGTAACTGCAATTACCAATCAGAAGTAAGCTTGTTGGGAGTCCACACCCCTTTCACTGAAAGTAATTTGTGAGAATCTGTCAATCAAACATTTTGATCGTTCAGTTTATAACTTGAAAAACTTGCAAAAAAGAAAAAATATCATGAAAAAAAGTTAGAATTAGCAAGAACATGTCAAGGAAAATGCACCAGAGTAAGAATTGTTATTCTGACAAATAGAATAAATGAATAATAGCTGTTTATTTATTAATTGAAATGTGAGGGGGAAGGGTTGACTAGACATCTGGGTAAATAAATCAAGTGCACCTTCACAGGGGAAACAACCTGGCTCTTAGAAATCATTTTTTTTAAATGTTTCCTAAAAATAATGACTCTTTTTACTGCCAGGTTTTTCAGAATAAAATAATACTCTGTCCATTATGTAGATTTACTCTGGATTCATATGATGAATTAGTACGTTTGAATTATTGTGTGGCAACATTGTATTTATTCATGTTCCATGTCGTCACACGGCCTCTTTTCCTCAGGTGACTCCAACGAGAACAAGCCGGTGGTCGGGGCAGAGGAGGAGGAGGTGGCCAAGATGGGCTGTCCCAGTCTGGGCGAACACAAGCAGCTGGAGGTCATCATTGAGGAGTCGTACGAGTTCAAGGTAACTTAGGATGTCTGACAGTCCGCTTATAAAAATAAGTGACCCTGAGCTCCATTTTGATGCAGCAGAAACGAATCAACTCCATTACCGTGCAGCAAAAACTGCACAGTAATGCTTCCTCTGGGGGATGTTGTTATCATCAGAGGTTCAAAAACAACTCTATCAAAAGGTGTGAAAATCAAACTTTCTGTTTGATCAGGAAACAACAAACGCCTGAGTGTGTGCTGCCTCACTTCTTACATGCTTTGTTAGACAGTTTAGCAGGAAGTCAGCAGTTTCAGGAACCTTCCTGTAGGGAAACATCCATCTTGACTTCATGTGTTGATTCATTTTGTATTCCCTTTAAATGTTAAAACCAAATCATACGTCTTTGTTTGCATTTGTCATTTGCTCATTTGTCCACTTGTGTTGCATTGTGTGTGTGTGTGTGTGTGCAGAAAGCTGTGAATGAGCTTCTAAGCCGGACTAAAAAGGTGATTCCTCTCATGCATGCTGCTGCTCAACCTGAATCCTTGCTTTCTCTCCCATCACCTTCGATCTATTTTCAAATTAATTATGATTTAGCCAAAATAAAAATGCTCACATTTTGAAGAGGTTTGGTAGGAAATGTCAAAGTGCTGGAAATCTCTTGAATCTTACTGCAGGCGTATGAGAACAACTTAGTGTTAAATAATTCCAACCGGGCACAAAGCGCAATTATTGATTCCTCCTTCTTGATCAATTTTAAACCGGAAATCACTTCAGTGAATTGAAAGGGGTGTTACCTATACATCGCTACCAAATCTAACCCGGTTAAAATTTTATCATAGGGCTAGAAAGATAAAATCTCTTGTTTTTTTCATTACAAATGTGATTTTAATGATTTTTTTTGGTCCCTGCTTTTACTTTCTTAAACAAAAATAACAAATGATAGAATATATATCACAAAAACTATTTTATTTTAACAACTGGATTAAACATAAAGGGAAACCAAACAGGGGAAACAAGGACAGATTTACTAAAGAGGAGCTGACTGACAAAAAATGTACTTTTTTTTACTATATAGTGGTAGTTTTTTATAAGAAATGATTGTAAAAATCTAATAAAACCATCATAATGTTGTGGATTGTTCTGTAGATGCCCTCGCAAGGAGGGGCGTTTGTCAGCTCAACATCAGCTCTGTAATGTTACAAAGAGACGACCAATAAAGTTCCATACAAAGTGGATAGGTGTGAGTTATTTTATGATAAAATACAGTTTATATGAATTTCTTAGGACTTATTTTTCTTTTATGTATCCGCCATGCCTTAATTAATGAATTCAATCGATCTATCGCCAGGCTCTACTTTTAACGTGTTTGTTGTAGAGAGAGCCCAAAAATTGACTAAAAACTTGTGTGAACAAGAGAGTTTTGAAGCCCAAAATGCGCATTTTGTACGTTTACATAGTTTTTTAATTGGAAGTGGCCGCTTTAACGTGTTAACTTAGCGACCATGCCCACCTTCTGCTCCTAAGTCACACCAATTTGAATAAATGATCAGAAATGCAATTTTAAGCTTAATTTTCTTTTTTTTATGTCCTCCATCATCAGAAAAATGCCAAAAAGCATGTTAAAAACACCATTTTTATCAGAGGGTCTTTAACAAACCTTCTTTTACATTTCCCTCCTTCATTGGCCCACACAAAAACTCGCTGAATCAATTTATAATGTCTCCAATTGAGAAAATAAACACGTTTTGCTCTCTCGTGTCCCCCTGTAAGGCAGGAGACGGTAACCCTTGCAGGGTTTTTCTAAATTTCCTCATCAGCTGAGCAAAGATGAGAGCTGCCTCTGTGGCGGATGGGAGCTATTTGCATATTTTATTATTCCTCTTCCTCGCTGCTTTTACCACAAAGCTCAACCAGGGCGCCTGAAGCTCATTTCTTCTGGATTTCTTGGATGGCTTTGCTAAAAAAAAAACAAAAAAGTGGTGTGTCTGAGCCAGTTTTAGAGCGATGTGTTAATTAGCTCATCCTCTGCCTGGAGTTTAAATTTATCCCTGCAATGGAGGTCTTAATTGAAGGAGCTCAAATCTGTGTTTTCCATCTTTCGGTGTGGCTGTAGGTTTACCAACAACTTGAGGCTTTGTCTTTCCTGCTTTTCTCCTGCATGTGTGTGTGTGATTGTGTGTGTGTGTTTAGAGTACAGTGGATAAATTGATCAAGAAGACGAACCTGGCCTTGGTGGTTGGAAGCAGCAGCTGGAGGGAGCAGTTTGTCAGCGCTGTTACTGTTAGTGCAGGTAGTGTGCACAAATGTTTATTTCTCCAAAGATTTTTTTTGACTGAAGTACAAGCAAGTAGCACACTCTCTCTTAATCTTCTGAAATTCATCGTAGGAGACGACGATGAGGAGGAGAGCGGAGAGGAGCGACTGCCTTCTTGCTTTGACTACATCATGCACTTCCTCACCGTCTTCTGGAAGGTCCTGTTTGCCTTCGTTCCGCCTACGGAGTACTGGAACGGCTGGGCCTGCTTCATCGTCTCCATCTCGCTGATCGGCGTGCTCACCGCGGTCACCGGCGACTTGGCGTCGCACTTCGGCTGCACGATAGGACTGAAGGACTCGGTGACGGCCGTGGTGTTTGTGGCGCTGGGTACATCGGTGCCAGGTGAGATAAAGCCTCTGGAGATGTTGACAGCATTAACCCTCTTGCTACTCTAGGCATGCTACATTACACGTGGGGTCATCTAGACCCCACAGGACAGGTCACTGAACTTTTTCTTCCAAGGATTTTTATCTTCAGTGGTGTCCTAAAAACCTGTTCACCTTTGTCATGAGAGGGATCGCACATTAATATAAGGGTGGGGTCATCTGGACCTCATAAGAGAACACGGGGGTTACGGATTATGTGCAACACCTTAAACTAGGGTTACCCCTGTTGGTCGGTTTAATCTTTAGGGGTGGGGTTGACCCATATGGGCTGGATTGGCCCATATTGGTCAAGTTGTCCTACATGTGTTGAGTTGACCCATGTGGGTCGGGTTGACCCCATATGGGTTGAGTTGACTCATGTCGGTTGCAGTGACTCACATGGGTCGAGTTGAACCCTATGGGTCGGATTGGCCCGTATGGGTCAAGTTGTCCCATATGGGTTGGATTGGCCCATATGGGTCAAGTTGTCCCATATGGGTTGAGTTGACCCATTTGACCCATGTGGGTCGGGTTGACCCCATATGTGTTAAGTTGACTCATATCGGTTGCAGTGACTCATACGGGTCGAGTTGACCCATATGGGCCGGATTGGCCCGTATGGGTCAAGTTGTCCCATATGGGTTGCATTGGCCCATATGGGTCGAGTTGACCCACATTGGTTGCGGTGGCTCAAATGGGTCGAGGTGACCCATATGGATCAAGTTGACCCATATGGGTCGGAATGGCCCGTGTGGGTCAAGTGGTCTCAAATCGGTTGCAATGACTCATATGGGTTGAGTTGACCCCGATGGGTCAAGTTGACCCATATCGGTTGCAGTAACTTATATGGGTCGAGTTTACCCACATGGGTTGGGTTGACCCATATGGGTCGAGTTTCACCTTATGAGTTTGGTGGACCCATATGGGTTGGGCTATCCCATATTGGTGGTGTGGACCCATATGGGTCAGGCTAACCCATGTTGGTTGACTTGTATGGGTGTTTCAGATTTTTGGGTAATCCTGGCCCGTGGAGGTTTGTAGACAGGAGTTTTACATTTTGCAGGGGGTGCAGGTATGTCTTGCAGTTCCCTTGTTGCTCGTACAGCTGTTACAAAGGACAATGTAAAAATGTAACATATAATTATCATGTGTGTGGTACGTGCAATTATTTTCAGAATGGGGTAATTGCACTGAAGCCATAGAACTACAGTGTTTTACTCAAGGCCTCGGGGGTCGCCCGCTCCTTCCTGGATCAGGCGTAGTTTACCTGTGCTGTATACTCATTAGTAAAAATACAGACTAGAGCACAGAGTTTATGCTTATTGTAACAGTAGAGGTTCATCACAGCTTTCAGCCCTCGTCTTATGTGACATTTCTACTTCCTGTTAAGAAAACAAAAGGCGAATAACACATTTTTAGCAAGGTGTGACGGACAAGCAAATCTACTCCCCGAACGATTTCAGCGGAGGCCTTCCCCGGCACGCCGGATAGAAATCGAATTTGAGATGTAAAAACCAGCCTCCATCACATCTTTCAATGAAGCTGCCTCCGCCTGGAGGGGACGCGGCGTCCCCAGGCTTTAAATTCAATTCTCCACCTCATTCCTCTCGCTAGCCAGTTTATTGTTGCTCCTCTGTGTGATTTATTGAAACGGCTGCAGGGTTGCTCTTCCAGGGGGGCAACATTGATGACTTGCAGTGAGGTCTCTTGAAAGCTGTATTATGAATTCCTCAAACCACCATGTTTTGCTTCGTTGCTGCTTGTTGGAGGTTATAAATGCAAACTGTCTTCTTATGAATGTCTCAATGCTAATTTGTTGATGTTTTTTTCATCCTGGATCTCTTCTTTCTGGTGTTTTATTTCTGTTGTTTTGGTCGTCTGTTTCTTCCGTCTTACATAATCGTCCTTTTCTGTTTGCTTTCAAGCCTCGTTGGCATCGTTTTTTTCATTCCTTCCTCTCCTCCTTCTGTTCAGTGGTTGTTTTGTTTTTGCTGTTGCTTCATTTGTCATTGTGCTGTGAGTCTGTGTGTGTTTGTGTTTGCATGTGAGTCCAGCAGGGATGCCCTAGCCTCCACAGGAAGGAGTTTCTGCTTTTATCTTTATTTAATATTTCTACCATCAGAAAAGATTTAAGTTCATTTTCAGATCAATTTAACCCTTTAACACCTGAGAATTAAACTCTCTTTGCCATGGCGGTTTATGCTTCTGTGTTTTTGATGGAGCTAAGACCTTTAAAGAGGCACTTTTAGACGAGTCATGTAGGAACAAAACAAACTCCACATTTGAATTGTTTATTGATTTTGTTCTGTCTCACCTCCTCTTCCTGGTGCCTAAAAGACAAAATGGTGGCAAAGGCCATGACTTCCTGTTTGAGGGTGGGGCTTGAATTTGTTTGCTTACGTTTTTTATTTCTAATAATTTGAGTTGTTTTTGTTTACAGGACTTTAAATATATAGTTTCCAAGACACTTCTGTCTGTTTTTTTTCTATTGTTTGGGTTAAGTAGCTTCCTTCCTGGGCGTGGCCAGCCAGTTAGCTGGGGTTTAACCAGGCAACTCTAGTCACATTGTGACAAGCTAAAAAATAAGTGTTTTTGGTGTTTTTTAACAATTTCTAGTGGTATTTTTCTCATAATGAAGGACATATATTAAGAAAATTTGGTTTAAAATTGAATTTCTGAGTTTTTATTTTTTCAAATTATAATGAATGAGGAGCAGTATTTGTTAGGGGTTTATTAATGGGGATATTTGATTTGGCGATACTTGTAACAATTTAAAAATGCTGAAAAGATGATATTTAATTAATTATATTTGAGCGTTCTTCAGCGTCTTACTTTTGTTTTCCTCTTGAACCGCATATTTTTTTTTAAATCCACTGGGAACGCTTTTACAATAGTGGATCAAGTGGATCTTGAAGCCGTTTTTTTAAAGTTTGTAAAGTTGTTCTTCAGTTTCCTGGTTTCCTGTTTGATTCAACTCTTCTTCTGTTTCTTCAGACACCTTTGCCAGCAAAGTCGCCGCCATCCAGGACCAATACGCGGACGCCTCCATCGGCAACGTGACTGGCTCCAACGCCGTCAACGTCTTCCTGGGGATCGGCGTGGCGTGGACCATCGCCGCCATCGCCTGGCGCTCCAAGGGCAAGCCTTTCAAGGTGGACCCGGGAAACCTGGCCTTCTCCGTCACCCTCTTCACCATCCTCGCCGTGGTGTGCGTCCTCACGCTGCTGTACCGGAGGCGGGCGAGCGTGGCCGGCGGCGAGCTGGGCGGGCCGCGGACTTGCAAGTTGATAACGTCGCTGATGTTCATCTCGCTGTGGCTGATTTACATCCTGCTGGCTTCGCTGGAGGCCTACTGTCATATACAACCGTTTTAAGCCAAGAGACCCCAACACACACACAACAAATAAGGGGGCGGAGTCACATGGGGAGCTGAGCTGGACTGACACCTTTTTCGGGGGTAAATCTTTGTCCGAAATCGTTTTATCTCCTTTTTATCAGTTTGTGTCCTGACCCTATAACGTCCACGAGGGGAGCCACAAAAAACAGTCAAATTTCCCAGAAACTTTTGAGATCCCATTGCAGTGAAGAAGTCAGTCCAGGCTGATTTTGTCCCAGTTTACTGCCAAACCAGCTGCTGAGAGAATAATAATAATAATAAAAAAGAAGAAATTTAAACGGTAGGATGATGCAAAAGACAGGAAAACGAAAGGGAGTCTGCATGATCATCCCGGCTCCAGTAGAAACAGGAAAGATCAGTGTGTCGTAACGCAGTTGCTACGGGAACCGAGGATCCGCCTGTCAGAACCAACAGTGACTTTCCTGTGCTGGAGCTTCAGGTGATCCCAACGACTTTCCAACCGTCCTGCGTTTCCTTCCACTCCTGGAGTCACTGTGCAAACTAGATCCCACCTCGACCGGACCCTTCCCCATCCTTCACTTATTTTCTACTTTTTCTCAGTGGCGTCACGTGTTGATGTTGTTACAGTGCAAATGTGGAAGCAGCAACACAGAGAGACGTGTCTGTAACAGTGGTGAGGGAAGTCAAGACTGGAAAGAGACTTTATTTCGGGACGAATCCACCACCCCCCGTTTACAGCGATAGACTCACCCGCCAATAACCATGAAGGACCAGTGGAGGATCGGGGCCGACTGTGACCGTGACAACAACTGTGAATGCGAGCAAAAACGCCACCATACTCAGTGTTTCCAGCTGTACATAATAATCTACGAGTCTTTTATTGATGTGCGTGAGAACTCATCGGTATTTCATCCATGTGAAGTCTTGTGTGGCAGCTCTGAAAAAAAATGTTCTACATCATTTCGTTAAATGACTAAAAGTTTCTGCTCCTCTTAGGTTTGAAATGAATCCAGAAGTTTCTTGTTTTACGGCTCGATTGAAACCTTTCAAAGCTAAATGATGATTTCCAGCATCATCTGAGCTTTTTTTAAAATTTATTTATGTAATAGTTGTAGTTCCAGGTGTGAAAGCTTTTCCTCCTGTTCACGGCTAAACGTGAAAATCGTAACCCTAAAATATCCCTTCACGTTTAAAAAAAAAAAAAAACTTAGATTCAGAAAGATGAGACTGATGAGTGCCGGTAAAATGCTCTGCAGGAACACGGGAAAGGAAATATTCAAACTGCAGCTAAATACTAAAAGCAGCTGCTAAAGGAGATAAAGACTAAACTGCTAAAAACTTACAAATCGAAGCTCATTTAGAGAAGAAAGTCAGGTGCAGTTCCTCCTGGAACCACTAGAGGGCTGTTACACACGCCAAAACGTATACTATAAATTTAAATATATTTATTTAATAAATCTTTTTTGCCATATGAGATAAATAATATGAATATTTAAGATTGGTTATTTTTTGTGCTGTTTGATGTGTTCAGGATCTTGTGATTTATAAATCTTTAGCTTTAGGAGGACACTACTGGGCATGCTCCAACCAAAGGCAAACAACCGGTTATTTTAAGAGGTGGCCACTAGAGGGCTCGTTACGTAAGGAAACTAGATTAATTAAACGTCCATACATTTATTTAGAGTGGGACAATTTTTTTCAAGAATTCCATGGTTTTTATATTTAAGGTCAAAGTTCGTGCCTGTTTTCGGGAAGGCCTGCTGTTTGACTTTCGAGAGGTTTTTTTGTACAGAACAGAGCATGCTCAGTTGAGGTCCTTCTTTGCCCCTCCCACGTCTGGAGGCGGTTTTTAACATGACTTGCTGGTTGGCGTGACTTAAAACCTGCCGGGGAGGTGGGGAGGGGCCGGTTGGGTCAGCCTTTTTATTTTATTTTATTTTTTAACTTCAGTCGCGAGTTTGTGAACGGGAAGATGTCGCTGCAGGAGCACAAAAGCACCAGGACTGGCGTAGAAACGGCGAGGCTTTTGAGGCGGACGGCTTTGAAGGACGCCTGAACTTCTGCGCTCAGGAACTGGCAGAGGAAAGGGAGCCACATTTTTGGGCTGTTGCTTGGCGACCGTGGTGTGCTGCAGCTCTGTGCATCTGTCTCTTTTAACATGTCAGAGTAGCTCTTCACTCAGTTTTGAATGAGTTCATCTCCTCTCTGTGCATTTCTGTTAACCCCTCCCCCCTCATTTGCATGTCCTTCCATTCTGTATGTTTCTGTGCCTTTGTGTGTGCATGTGTGTGCGTACCTGTCCAATAATGTCAGGTATTTGACAGATCAACCTGTCAGTCAGAGCATCTCTCCGCTTGAGTGGTCATCTGTGCAGAAACGTAGAGCGCCACCTGCTGACATGAACTGCAGGAATATCTATGTGCAGTCATGCACATGCAGAAAAAGAGCTAATATGATCAAACACAACCATTTCTGATGATTTTTTACTGGAAACTAAAGTTTAAAACACTAAAAAAAAAACCTTAACACCCGCCCTTCACTGGCTGAGCAGACGCCCCACACTTCCCCTCTGCTAGCCTGGTCAGCCAAATCCCCAAAATAAACAATTTTTTCTTACTTTTCTGTTTGTTTTATCTCCATAGCAACCATATTATTTTTTGGTCGCCTGGAAGTGACGAACACGTCGATGTCATTTTTAGAAGAATCGACAAAAGTAAACTTTTGGATTTCCTTAGCAACAGAAGTTTTCGTTAACCACACCCCCATTCCTGATATGTTCATACTGCTATATCGTTTTGTTCAACTTGACCCACTAATTAGGAGTCAGAAGGGCATAGATCAAAATCTTTAGAAGTTTAAATTTGTGGCTGATATACCTAAAGTTGTTTTTTATTTTTAGAAAATTCAAGATGGCGACCTCCTTCTGAGGTCAAAGGTCAACAAATGGTTATAGACTTGAACGACCCCCATGTGTGTGAATTCAAACTCACAAAACACCTTCTGGAATTTGTGCGTCCGCTCCTTTGTTTTCTGCTCATGCAAACCCTAATATGACATCACAAAGTGCTTTTGATAGGAATTCATTGTGTTTTAATATTATTTCCTGTTGATTTATTTTTTTTAACTATATAAAAAAAAAGCCCTCGGATGGTTGAACACCAACACCAGGAGCGCCGCTGTCCTTTCCATGGGGTGTGTGCCGATGCTTCACGTCCGTCCGTCCATGAGTGTGTCGATGCATGAATCTAAGTCATTCTGAAAACAGTCTTGGTGTTGGAAATGTCGTAGTAAAGTGAAAAGCATTTTAAAATGCCCAAACATCATATGAAACCTTATATAGATGTTTACAAAGACCAAACTTTTTTTCTCTCAAAAGTGAAATAAAAATAATTTAAAATTGTGTTTCTGTGTTGTTTTTTTTCATTTATAAGTTTACAGTAAGCATTTAAGTGTGAATAAAATGTAACTTTTGACGTGAATTCAGATTTAATGTTAATTTTTTTTTATTTATTTAGTTTATTTCTGGTCTACAAATACAAAATTCACATTATTTTAGTAAAAATCTATTTGGATATAATTGTATTTTATGAGAAGAAATGAAAAATATGCATTTTGAGTTTAATGTTATCATTAGGGTTCAAAGAATGTTCAGCACTCACACATTTTCATCAAGTCTGAGAATTTTCAAGCATCTAGTTTTCTGATCTAACGTGAATTAAGAAATACTCAGAAACAGAGTTTTAATAATAAATATGTTTTTATAAGTCCTCTACTATGAGAAAAATACTATGAGAACATGATAAAAAAAAGATTTTCATTGGAGTTGGTCTTAAGGGGCATCACTTCTATTTAGGAAAACTAATAACAACATTAGCATTCATTAGTAATCTAGCTATCAGATTAATTCATTAAGTCAGCATTCATTCATACAATATTCCAGATGTGGAGGAAAGAAACTTTGGACATCGGTTTTGTATAAATATGCAACACATTTAAAGTAAAGTGTTGCGTAACAGCAACACGATCTGCTTCAGGATCTACTGGAATTACGTTAATTGCATAAACGGGTGAAGAGATACAATAGTTGAAAGAATGTAAACACTGGGGTTAATGGTACATTCAAGGACAGGAATAGGCTGCCCCTGTTGGTGCAGTGTGAACCCAAAACAGAGTGGGATGAATGTGGGTCGTGTCCTGGTTGCATACTTTATAAGTGTGTAAAAACAGCTTGAAAAGCACCAACAGTTTACACTCAAAGCTTCTACCTGAGAGGCTGCAGCATATTTATAGCAGGAGCTGGAGGGGGGAGTTGTTGGTAGTTTACAGAGTCACATGTAAAAACACACAGCGACGCCTGGGACCTGACCAGCACATTAGCCACATTGCTCTGTTGGCCAATAAACAGCTCTGCCATGATTTCCTCTGAGGCAGAAAGCCTCTCAACATGAAAGTGCGTCTCTGCTCATCTGAGGTCGACCTATCGGAGGCAGAAAGACCCAAACTTTAGAGCCCGACTCTGAGCGTCTGCTCCTGCAGAGTGTGAGGATTTCAGTTCCTCTCTGTCAGTTTTCCAGCACTGAAGTGGCAGCTGTTATTCCCACACCGACCCGGCGGTGACCACGACGGCGAGACGCGGCGCCATCCTTCGCTGGAGGAGAACGAGATGAATGGTAAACACGGTGGTCCTGAGGGGGAGAGAAGAGGAGCAGACCAGAAAAACAGCAGAGGGAAGGAGACGAAAGGAAGAAAAGAGGAGCGAGGGGGAGAAGAGAAAGAAAGGCAAATGGAGGAGTGTGAGAGAAAAGAAGAAGAAAAAGAAATGACAGCCCAAATATTTCCTGAGGGAGGAGGCGGTCTGGTTCCTCATGGATAAACACTTCTTAACCAGATGATTAGCTTTGCTTTTTACAAGCAAAGCTCAGTAGGAGTTATTGTTGTTTCTCCTCAAAAAAAAGTCGTATTTATCTGCATTAAAGAAAATTAGGTTTTCAGCTTTCCATTAGGTAGGACATTTAAAAAAAAAAACATAAAGTGAAGAAAAATCATTTTAAAACAATTTAAAAATCTAATCCAGTCATTTTTAAGAATCTTTTTTAAAATGGTCTTTTAACCAAAATCAAAAAGCTGAGTTCTGTGCATGACCAGTAGATGAAGCAATTCTCACTCATCTAAATAAAGAAATACTCAGAAATTCCATTTTGAGCTTAACTTTCTTAATATATGTCTTTTTATCATCAGAAAAGGGAAACAAGAACATGTTAAACACACCAAAAAAAAACCCTCCAGGATTAATAACCTTTTTATTATAAAAAAAAATGAATATTTTGTGTCATTACATATGAAGGTCAAATAATTCATTGCACAAGTCTGGATTAATCACTAAACGGTTTAAAATATGTATCTTTAAAAAAGTGCTTTTTGGATGAAAATCCATTACTGCGACTTTGCTCTTTACAGAACTGAAAGGTCGTCGCAGCACGACAAACTACTGAATTTAATGTAGGCAGGTGGATCCTTGAAGCTGCAAAAAGCACTGATGGAGGATTTTAAATGCATGGGTTCAACTCATTGTCTGTATATGAGAACTGGACTGATCGATCCCCCCATGTTACAAACAGGAAGTACCTGCAGGCTCCAAGAAGCCAAAATGGCTCCCCACCTCGAATTGACAGCTTCCCCTGAGCTGCTTTCGGTGGAAGGGGTGTGGATTTCGAACAAGCTCACTCCCAATTTGCGAAAGTAGTTGCCATAGAAACGTTGACTCAGATCGACTTGGACCAATCACTGTTGTCTCCAACATGCCGATGTCTGTATCGTGGAAAAGTGGTGATCGAATTGTTTTAATTTTGCCGGAGCCAGAGGTAAGGCATTTCCTATTGACGACATAACACTTGCTCAGTCCAGTTCTCTTTTACAGTCGATGGTTCAACTCATTTAAGTGAGGAAAACCAGTCAGGAAAACAGAGGAAGTCACAACATTTGAAGCCACAGGAGATCAGGTTGATCATTTATTTTATTTTTAATTTTTTGCTGTGGTGAACATCTGCAACCAGCAAGTACTGGACAGTCTAGAAGGTGAAGGTAGGGGTCAGAAAGGAGGGCATGCGGAGGCAGTAGAGAAGAGGCAGAAGCCGACAGGTTCAAAAGGGAGAGCTGTGAAGGGTCATGCGGTGATATTTATCAAACTGACATCCCCTCAGCAAATCTGATTATAAAAACTCATCTTCAATTAGGGTTATATTCATAATTCAACATCTAATATACTGCAAATGCAAATTAGCATCCCTTCCAAACAATCAGGGTTATGTATAAATACTAAAACACAAAAAATAAAGTTAACACAACAAGCTTATCTTTTATTTGTTATTAAATTAAAACAAAAATTAATTGTTTATTTTATTCTAAATATATATTTTTCATTGAATAAATCCCTTAAGTACCACTACTAGCTTACTGGCTACCGGAAGTTTCACATTTTATTGGGAATGGTAATAGCACCATAGAAGAAGAAGCGGTTTAAATCATCAAAAAGACAGAAAACAAACAACAACTTTTACAAGAAGATGAAAACATTTACTAGAATTTGTAATTATTCATATTTACACGAAATCTCATGAATTATTGAAGCTAATCATTTTTATTTTTAACGAAACACATTGAAAGTTTTCAGGCGTTCATCGAAGAAAGAACAAAAACATCAAGCGAGGACATCTAGTGGTCAACTAAGGTAATGACCTTTTAAATAAAAGCTTTTAAAAGAGGAGACGATATAAACTACTGATATTTTTGTTCATTTTTGCTATTTATTTAATATATTAACATATAGTTTATGAATTGTAAGTTTTTTGTGGTGAAACTTGGTGTCAAAAGCAAACAAAAAACAATTAAAAATGTATTTAAATCACACAAGTAAAATGTTTATGTACAGTTTGTTTTTAAAAGAAGATTTCTGAAAAAAAACTGGACAATAAATTCAGACCTATTCTGGATTACAACATACTAAAATAAAATTTTGAGTTTATATTAAAACTATAATAGATTCACTAAAGGTTTGAGAGACATTTTGAGAAAAAAGAAGCTGATTAAGAATAGCTTGCAGATTTGAAGAAAGGCAAGTATTTTATCTATAAAAGTAGGACAATCAGTGCAGTTTAGAGAAGATAACTGCAACATCACTGCAAAGATGAAGGGAGAGGATGAGAGGAATCACACAGAGATGCATTTAACTGATGCTAAAAGAAGAAGTTTGAGAAACTGCTACATCAGTGACATGGAGCTTTTATTTTTGAAAGGGAGGAAACAAACAAACAAAAAAAAAAACCAGAAGCGATGCGGTGGACAGATGAAAGTGATTAAAGAGATGTAGAAAGCAATCAGATGCAGTTGTACAGGATCTCCCAGACTCATTTATGAGGTCTGGAACATTTTGAAATGACAGGTGATCATCAGAATCCCAATCCACGTAATCCCTCAAACCAGGTTGCCTCCTCTGAAGCGTCTTTGTGTGGCTGATTACTGCGGATTTGCTACAGGTTATCAGCAACGGATTATATTTCCAAACAAACCTCCTGACCCGGTCCAGCAGCAGGATGGAAGGATGAAAAGAAACAAAGAGGATGAAGCTGCACTCTGTGGTGTTCACTGATTAAAATGAGCTAAACTGATTTTCATGTTATTGTTAAGCATCATGCTAAAGTGTTAAGTTTATTTTGCATAAGCAGCTCGTAAATTACGCTGCTTTTTCGGGGGAGGAGGAGGACTTTTCATCTGTAGGACATTTTAGACCTCTCATATCATGTTTGGACTGTTATAATCCAAGCCCACCAAAGAGGGGCAGTACAGCAATACTCACCATTGTCTAATGCCCTAAAAGACATTTATATCAAGTAGCAGTGGATGCAGTTTACTTTTTTTGAAAGAAAAACACAGATGTGAGAATTTTTCTTCTTCAACAACTTGATGAAAAAGGTAAAATTTCCCAAAGTGAAGCATCTTAAGTCAGAGATTAGTTTCATTTGAAGTCTGCTTGAAAATGTTCACATTTTCCCCTAGATAAACACAAATAACAACAACACACAACGGGAACAAAATAGATTATAGACACAATCACATTCTCTTTACAAAGTTTCCCTTATCCTTTTTCCATTTTATGTGTATGCAGAGATGATAAATCCCACATACTAACAATATGCCAATTCAAGAACAATCACCATGATTTTAGAGATTTGTATTAGTTCTATTATCCAATCAGAAGAGACCTTGCTTTAGTGTCTGCACAGCTAAAATCAGATCAGTATAAATTATACTACAATAGCATTACCCGGACGTGGCACACGCTTGCAAAAAAATGCTGTTTATTTCTTGATCTCTTGTTATACTGGTCTTTCTTTTTTTGCTTCACCTAGTGGCGGAAATGAATATTGCGGCCATTTCTTTAAAGGGTGACCAAACCCTGAATTCACCCTTTTTGGGTGTTGATGTCTATAAATGGGGCGTTAAAAGTAGTGTCTGGTAGTCATAGAAAAAATTTTGACAAATTGAAGTAAAACTGTTTAATTCTTCAAAATATAGTCAAAAATAGCCTGTTTGCTGCCCCCTACAGGTTGAAATTAGGTATTACAGTTGAATTTTGTGATTGGTCAAACCATGTAAGTTTCAGAAGTCTGACATCATGATCTGCAGCTCCAGTATTGATAACAGTCCAGCCCCCAAGCCACACCTCTCTGACTGGATTTTCAAATTTCAGTTGTGGGTGGAGTCAGCCTCCAACTTCCTGGTTTGGTTACCCTTTAAATATCCATAACTCGTCACAGGAATTGGTTAGAAACTTACTTTTTTTCCCAACATCCTTATAGTTTTTTCTCTTTACGACTAGGCCAGATTAAACACTCTGGCGGGCCGGCTGCTTTAGGGAAACTTGGGGTGAGCCCGTATTCCTGTTCAGTGTTGCTGGAGCCTATCCAGCCTATCCAAGGCGGGATCCACCATAAAGAATTTGCCAGATAATTACAGAAAACAGACAGCCAAACACACACACATCAGAGATAATTTAAGAATCACCGTTTTACCCATGAAACATGTTTTTGGACTGGAAGAAAACCAAAAGTGAACATATTTTCACACAAGTCATGATTGTAATAAATCTGGCCACAAACTCTATTATTTTAGTTTAGCAAGAACATTGGAGTTGGCGATTCTGAGACCTTCTTCATCCTTAAATCCTATTTGATTAGGAGTAAAGGCTCAGAGTTGCTCTTTTATAATAAGATTTCACACACGTGTTCTGAATAAATCAGAACACCTCACTGCGAATTATTTCAGCCTTTTAAAGACCCACTTTTTATAGTGTTTTTAACATGTACTTGTGGCATTTTTCTCATGATGGAGGACATATATTGAAAAAAATCTAAAAATTGGATTTCTGAGTATTTATTAAAAATGATTTGAATCAGGAGCGGCCAAAAAAAGATGATGTTTGAAAAAGAGCATAAAACGCCGCCAGCTCCCTGCTCCAACTCGTTCTTTGTATCCACTTGTAGACGACTAGATTCATGCTAGCACGCTAGAATCTGGTCTTAAAAACTGAAGCCAGAGGCTAAGCTAGCGGAGTTCTCCGCAGTATAGAGGGGAAGGGGGGAAGGGCTTGCTCTCACAACTCAGAGGTGATTTTCTAATGAACTACTACCGCTCTGCAGAAACTATGTCCTATAAAACGACAGATTTTTTTTTTATTTTGGCCAAAAACGACATGGTTTAAAGACTACTGGGAACACTTTTAAAATAGATCAAAAGGTGATCGGAGTGGGACTTTAAAATCTACACCTCCAGTGCAGAATCCTGCTGTCCTTTTCTCCTGATCAAATCATCTCCACTGAGAGGTTACAGATCAGCATCAGCATCTACCGCTCCTTTCATGTTTACATTATTGCCTGCTGCCTCTCTACAGCTCATTTACATTTGTCATGCGAAGATGAAAACAGACAAAGTTTGTGGACGCCAGAAACAACTCGCTCTGTTTCACAGTTAGGCTGCTGTAATGCTCACTGGCCTCTTATGCAACTGCGTTAAATTATACGCGAGATTTCTGCTCAGTGGTTCGGTCCTTGATCGAGCAGGACGCGCGGCAGCTTGAAACCAGCTTCTCTTGACAGTTCGGCCTCTTCTCGCCACAAATCTGTGAAAATAAGAGCGTATGGAGACAAAGCTCTGCCTCATTTAAGTTAGAAAACATCACACTCCAAAGCTGCTGAATAATAAATGCTTTACATTATAAATAAATGGAAAGTAAGTGCGCCCTCAGAGACGTGAAGAAATGAAATATCACGCATCACAAAGGAAACCAGAAAGCAGCAGCTTCACATCAGACGTTTTAATGTTTATTTTTCAATGTTTGGTCATATATGCCATAAATATCATGAAGGAACAGTAAAACATTACATTTTGGATTGACGGATAGTATTCCTTTTATATTTGACAGTCACATACAGCATCTACTAATCTGGTTATGCTTCTCGTCTACAGTATATTGCATGCAGCCTCCCAGTATCTGGTGTGTACAGACTCAACTGCTGCTTTTCATTAATTTTAACTAGTCCAGAATTAAAAGACGGTCTCATTATCGCATGAAAATGGAGGATTGGAAATGGGACAGTGAAGCCGAGGGAGGAAAAGAGGGAGATGACAGCCGCAGGCCTCAGGCTGGGCCTCAGGGAGACTCGTCACCAAATGTCTAATAAGAGAAAAGTCTCTGTTTGTGTGGAAAACCATGACAGCAAACAGGAAAAATGTTATATTCTCTTTTTGTCAGAGCTGTTTTTGTGTCAGTTTAACAATTTTTATCACATACATGACAAAAGTTAGGAGTTCAAGTGTGCGGATAATTAAATAAACCCCAAAAACTTGAGGCTACTGGGATGGAAATTAGCTAGTGGCGTTAGCACGCCGACTGCGCCTTCCATCTGTGGGACAAAATTCAGAAACCACAATAATTAGAATCACCTCAATGTTAAATTCAAGTCATTTCAGAAACATTTTCAAGGAATAAAACAATTACATTTGAATTAATAAGGTTGGTGCGTATGCTAACTTTTACTAAAATTGTTTCATTTTTACATAACTTCAACAGGGAGAAATATGAATTATTTACTGCATACATATTTGTATACAAAAATGTTAATTTTTAGTGTCACATATCGGCTAATGCTTGCTATTTTTGTCCAAATGTAAGCTAAGTTTTTGATCTGCTACATTAGCTAGTTGGTTTGCGCTTTAGCAAAAAACAAAGCTAACATTTCATGCTGTTAGCTTTGAACTTGATTAGAAAGGCCACTTAAACATTTAAATAAAATTGGAGTTAATTTGTGCTGCAAACTGTCAACACAAAACATTTTAGATTTAATTAAGCAGTTGACTTGTAAATGTCAAATGCACAAGAGCACATTTGTCTTTGTCACTGATTCAAGCCTTTAAAAAGGTTTTAGCATGCTACACGAGCTAGCTGTTTAGTAGCTTAGCAAACACCATTTTTTTTTTTTTAAATCAGATGATGACATTAAACAAACATAAATAAAAGGGGAGTTAATTTGCATGTGTACTACAAAGTGTGTCAACATTAAACAATATATTATCTTTAATTAACACAATGTTTAATAGAGTAAAGTTTCTTATAATTGTCAAACTGTTTGCCGTATTTTTCAGACTGAAAGTTGCTCCAGAGTATAAGTCGCAGCAGTAAAAACAAAGAAAAAAACATATAATTTGCACTATAGTGTAAGTCGCACTTTTGAGATAAATGTATTTAAAACAATACGGGAACAAGAATAAAAAAAATATTCTTGAAAGGGAAATGATAAAAATCTAATAGATTACAATTATAGATTTAATGCAAATATAAGTGGTGCCAATGATTATTTTATTTTATTATTTTTAATGGTAATCCAGTGATAAATTCATGTGTTGACAAATTACCTTGTGTTTGAAATAATTGTTGTATGATGAAATACACACCAAAAATACAACTTTATATCACTTGTTCCAAGAATTCAGTTGTTAGTACTTTCCATTTACTGTATTAAGTATACTATTTAAGTATAATTACAGCAAGTATACTAATAGACCACGTACATAAAGTATATGATATATAAGTTAACTTCAAGAAGATTTAGTACACTCATGGGACACTTGATAGAATACTTTTTGCTAAGGGTAAAGTTAGTACTTTTTAGAGTTTTGTACTTATCTAAAACCTTTAGTTGTACTTTTAGTTTCATCTTCAGCTTTTTAACATGTAAAGTGCTAAGATTTTAAAGATTTAACAAAATGTACCATTTGATTTCATTTAGTCGCCCTTTTTTCCCTCATTTTCTTCTCTGTGTTAAATATTATTAATTAAAATAAAACCACATAACTTTAAATTTAAAGTGCAAGATTAAACTTCTGGAATCTTATTCTCAAAGTGGACCAATTTTTCACTATTCTCAACCTTCTCAAGACTTATTAAAATAAAAAAAATAATAATAAAAAACGACAAGAGCTCATGCTTTACACCAAAGTAGATGGCACAAGGAAGTGGTTGTATTGAAGTCTACATCACAGAAACAAAAAAAAAAGTTTCACAAACAGTCAAAACAGAGTGGCAAAAGTACAGTTTAACAAAATTAAAGGCATTAAAAAGATGGTTGCCACAACAAAGAATGACACAAAAACAAACAAATAAAGGCCTTATTTAGTGTACATTCATGTAAAATACCTGCCACTTTTCCTGGCCTGCAAGGAATGTGTTAGGATCTTTTGGTAAACCTTTAAAAGGATGGAGAGTCCTCAATCTAAATTCATTCATGACCGCACTTGAAGGTGAAGGGAGCAAACTTTGGCTTAAAAAAGGGCAACTACAGTAGAGTTTCAGGCACAAAAACAAAAAATCCTTTCAAAATAAAATTTAAAAATGTACTATTTTGAAAAGGGATGAATATTTTCTTTGTAAAGACAGTAAAATTTGTGTCTACCTTTTTGATTTCTCCCTCATCCCGTCAGCCGTAGTAGTCAGTAGTAAAATGTACGTAACGAAAAAACATTTACACAGATTTTCTACACATAGTACCATCATTTCACCCCACAAAAAATGTTTTAAAAATCTGCTTAAAACCAAAAAAAGGGAAAAATAAATATAGGAAAAGAATGGAGCTTTGGTAGTGGTAATAACACACCGTTTACTTAGTGCAACACTTTTTTTCTCTTTTTTTGGCAGGGCATCTTAAAATTTGATTGACAAAAATTTTTCCTATGTCCAAGAAAACACAGATGGAAACTTGAGGCTTGAGTGAAAGCAGCAGTGACTAAAGTACCACCAGAACCCGACAGAGTAACAACGCCGCAGATTTAGGAATCCACGGCTTCCAGTCACAAAACCGTCCTCCACAGTAGTCCAGATCGTTCAGAATATTTCTTAAAAACAAAAAAAAATTACCAAACATTTGTTTTTTTACTTAAAAAATGATTAATCTGACTGTGCAGATTATAATTGCTGAAATTTTCTTTTATAGTAGATGAAAAAACAAGGCTGTGGCACCACCTACTGGTCACCTACTGCCATTACAACCTAAAACTTAAAAAAATGATCTGAATAGTTTTCAATTGATTTTAAATTAAATCTTTGGAAATCAGTTTTAGAGTTCTACCTGAGGGACTATTTTAAAGAATACTTTTTTGTGCTAAAATAGAAAAAAAATTAAAATCCCACTGTTGTTTTTATCAGCATTAAAACCGTCAGAGAAAATGTACAAAGCAGCTTCAATTCCTTAAAGACGACCAGACTAATCGAAATGACCCAATGAGAGATGATAAGACAAAAAAGATGAGCTTAGAAAAATGTAGAAAAGAAAATAAAAATGATTAGAGATATGTTAACAAAAAATGTTTCATCTGACGACAAATAATTAAAAAAAAGAAAAATACAGCTCCATAGACAGGGACAAATCAGTTTTCTGATAAAAAAAGGAATAAAATTAGTAAATAATCTATATCATTAATATCCCACAATATGATCACTATAGACCCCAGTTTCTAGTTTTCTTTGTACAACAAAAAAGTCTAAGTGAAGGAAATCTCTGCCTCGGAGTGGACAGGAGTGGTGGACGGGGAGCAGGAGTCGGCCAGCGAGGAGGTGCTTCTGTCCATGCTGCGGTTCAGCAGGCTCTGGTCCGGCGTGGACGGTAAGGAGGGCGTGCCGCAGTTGGATCCGGGGCTGATGTCTTTAGAGAACCTCCGGAGACCTTTGTTTTGGAGCTCCAGGTTCAGGTGCTGGCAGATTTCTTCTGGGAGGCGCTGGAACTCCTCCTTGAGTTTTTGAGCCAGCTGAGTTTGAAGCTGGAGAAAAGAGGATGATGAAAACTTGGATGATTTACATTTTTTTTTTTTCAGTTAAAAAACGTTCAAACACAATGCATTGTGGTCTATATTTGTAAGAACTCTGGTTTTTACAGAGACTTCTGGGAAATCGGGGAACATTATGGTGCAGGATGAGCCCAAATCATCACATCGCCACCACCATGCTGAGCTACTGTAATAATCTGCTTGTGCCAAAATGATACAATTTTATGTCTAAACTTTTTGTATATTTCAGACAAAAATACGAGAACATAAAAAATAATGCAAATACTAAAAAAAAACTAAACTTCTTTAGATGTTCGCTTTAATGTTTGAAGGACAAGTACAAACTTTATTAGTATTTAACATTACTATGATGAATTCATAAGCAAAGAGTTTTTTCTCAATTTTCAAAATTATCCAAAAATTTCCCATCAATCATTTTTTTAAAGAATAAAACGAAAAATTCTTAAGAATTGTCAAAAATATTCATATTAGCAACATGAAAGCAGCAGCTTTGGTAGAATTTAATACCATTTCATTTGCATTTAATGTAATTATTGTCAAAGAGTTGGAAAACTAACACTAACTTTAAAATAAAAACTAAAAAAATAAAAGTTTTAATTCTTAAAAATTATTCTGCTTTTTTCCTTCTCAACATTGTCAGCTGTGCTCACCGTGGGCAGCTCCTCCTGTATGTGCTGCAGCATCTCTGTGTACTTCTGTGCCAGCTTATCCTGTCTCTTTTCCTGCTCAGTCTCCAGCTGGTGAACACAAAAAAATAAAAATAAAAAAAGGCATCAGAGGATTTTTTTTTTTTTTTAATGTGCAAAAAAGACAACAAACTTGAACTCGGGTGTGTCGCTCACCTTACGGAATAACGAGACGGATTCTGTGATGTGTTTGGTGTTGATCTTGTCCTGTTCCCTGTGAAGTAAGACGTGGACGTAAAGAGCGGGAAAATAAGTTTACTAGAGAGAATAATGTTTTTAAACCCTCCCTTACCCTTTGTTCTTGGCTTCACTGATGCTGTTTAGTCGTTTCCTTTCTAGAATCTTCTGAA
Organism: Oryzias melastigma; assembly: GCF_002922805.2. NCBI lineage: Eukaryota > Metazoa > Chordata > Actinopteri > Beloniformes > Adrianichthyidae > Oryzias > Oryzias melastigma. The sequence continues at coordinate 12,610,545 of NC_050529.1, read as the reverse complement.
GCTCTTTTTTCTCTCTGCTCACAGACAGAGAAACAGCAGTTTTACATCCAGATTCTTTTACTTTTTAACCATTAACACAATAATTCCAGCAGATTTTGAAGGAGAAAAGCGGCGTACGCCGCTTTTCTCCTTCAAAATCTGCTGGAATTATCGCGTTAACGGTTGAAATATTACAGTAAATCATAGAACAAACACTGGAACATACAACTCCAAAAGGAAATTTCAAACACAGTTTTCACTCACTTTTCACACGAATCCTTGAGCTTCCTCGTCTGAGCTCCTAAGGACTCTTGACACGTCTCCTTTAGCTTGTCAAACGCCTAAACACATCCAAGTAGAGTCACATCCCAGAAGTCTCAGTTGACGGTCACAGTCACATGGGCGCGGCTCACCTCCACCAGCTGTTTTTCCTGCATCTGTCTTTCCAGCAGGTGAAGCTCCTGTCGGAGCTTGACCAGTTTCTCCATTTGCCCCTCCCACAGCTTGACCGTCAGCTCCTCCGCCTCCTGCTCCAGCTTGGTCAGCTCGTTCTTCACCACCTCCTGCGGCTCACTGAGATCAACACAAAGAGTTGAATCTTTTTCCTCCACTTATCATCTACCCTTCCTGATTTTTAATCACTTTGAGTTCGTACTTTTTCTTGATGCTGCGTTTGAGGTTTTTCTCCATCTGAGTGCGCTTCTTCTGCGTGTCAGACTCCAGCTGGCTGCTCAGACTCTTCTGCTTCTTATACAGACTGCAAACCTACACAACAACAATCAAACACTTCATAAGTAAAACAATCAAAATGATTTCAAAGGAGTTTTTTAAATAAACCCTTCGACCTTCTTCAGGTGTTTCTTGCGCAGCTCTTTGAGGTCTTTCTCTTGCTTCTTCAGGAGCTTCACATAATTCTTCTGCTGCTTCAGCTCCTCAATGGAGAGAACCTCCATGTCTGAAACACACAGGAAATACACATTTTTTTAAAAAAGAAAATAAAGTAACTTTGCAATTTAGGTGGACAAACTGTTTTCATTTGAGGATGGAAATGAAGGTGTTGTAATGACCTTACCTGCCAGGACTGTGGCTATCAGGTCCTCCTTTTGTACTGGAGTTTGTACTACACACCAGTGAATACACACAAGAGGAACAACGTGAACACACACATGGACACACACATGGCACGCAAAATGGACTGTGGTTGAACAAGTCAAACAGAATGAGGGACTCTGATTAATGCCTTAGTCACACACACTCGTGAAGGGGGGTGCTGCGGGTCGGGTTGTAGATGGGTACAGTCATCCTCCAATGAAAATCATGTTTTTTGAGTTTTTGACATGTACAGCACCGAGCAGCTGACTTAATTTAATTATTTCAGAGGATTTGAGAGGACTGATGCCTACGTCTCACCTGCTTCACCCTTACTTATCCTTATGGGTTGTTTAAGTGTTAGCTATGACCTGTCGACTGTAGCATCCCCTAAGAAAAATAGGAGCTTTTATCTCCATAGCAACCATTTTATTTTTTGATCGCCTGGTGGTGACGAGCAGATCCATGCCATTTTTTAGGAGAATAGATAAAAGTATTTTTAAAATTTCCTTAGCAACTGAGTTTTTCTTGCTAACCATGCCCACATTCTTAATATATTCATACTGTCTGTTATATTGTTTTGTTCAGCTTGATCCAAGGATTCATGTTTTTACAATATTCCGGTAAAAACATGGCTCACTTTGTTGATTATAATCTTAAAAGTTTATCCGGACTACCTGCGTTCCTTGAACATCCAGCCATAAGGACAGTTGTGACTAAGGCATTACATGGAGTCTCTCACAGAAATCTTCTTTTTCATTTTTAATTAGCAAAACTAAAATTTATAGAAAACTGCTCATGGACACTTAACACCTTATACTATAACATAGTATATAAAAATATTCAATTGTTTCACAATCCATCTGAGCAAAGGCAGGTGAAACTTTTTAGTGTCTTCATGGTGAGTTTTCTGACCTGGTGGAACTGGTTTGATGATGACGTCTGGGCAATCATCTGCAGGGGATGAAGGAAGCTGCTGGATGGATGCGGGCAGCTGATCTCCAGCCGTGATTTCAGAGGCTCTGCGGACATCGTCTTTGGGTTGGGTGGAATCTTGCACCTTAAGAAATTCAAAAAATGCTTTTTTTTTTTAAAGAAGAAATGCTGAAGATAAAAATTCAGGAAATGTGTCTATGGTAATTTAATGTAAGTCACAGAAGAATGTTTGTGCCATACCTCACCGTCCATGAGACCAGCTAGCTGTCTCTCTCTCTTAGCCAGTTGATTGATGTATTTGATTGGGTCGGTCAAAGCATCCGCGTACTCTGCAAACATATTAAAGGAAAAACTTTTAGTCTCAAAGACAAGACTAAAGAAGAACACATAAGATGCTTTAGGGTTCTAAAACATAAGGTAACATGCTAGTGCTAAAAATTAAAGCTAAAGCTAAGTAATTTAGAAAAGTCAAGTCTTTTTGTTCACTGAATTGATGTAGATTTGCATCTTTTAACACATTTAATAACAAATATTCATGGGTGGATTTTGATTAGACAACTAAAGCTGACTGATTCAAGCAATTTAAAAACGTATAAAAATATGATAAAATGAAAGCAAACTTTTAAAGCGATAAATGAATAAGGTGTCCAGTCTAAAATGCTGTGGTGAACAGGAAGTGTGGTCGCCTCACCCTGATGCTCATTAGGGACGTAATCCTGAACTTCAGTGTAAATGAGGAGGGAGGGCAGCAGAAGTGGCTGGTTCAGCTCATTCTTCAGGTTGATGTAGTGATAGCCTTAAAACAGTAACACAACCTCTAAAAAAACAAGCTCTGATAGATGATTTTATGTACAGACTTCTGTACTACATTTCAGTTATTTCAGTATTAGTGATTTCATATTTACCAGGTCTAATGGCAGAAATTGGGAGAATTCGGTGCCCAATAAACTTTCCGTTTTCCTCACACACAGCGAGCCTGAGTGAAGCCAGAGTAGGAAGGACCACCTGGACATGTGTGGTAACATGAGTGATACGCAGAGGATGAGAGGTCAAAGAAAAGCCGATTGTTTTATCTCTTCGTTACCTTGTGGAAAACAAACGGCTCGTCATCCCACACAGGGTCCAGGGAATTTCCGTTGGAGGTTTTGGTTTTGAATTTCCTCTTTGTGTCAGCTGGAAGTCCAAACATGTCCACCTCAACGTACACGCCCACTTTTTTTTCAGTCAGGAACTGCCCTGACACCACCTGTTGATGAACATATTAAACATTTCATGCTATTATGACTCCTCCTGTTCTTTTTACCCTCTACAAAATTCTTTAGCTTAAACCTTCCGAATCCCATCCTTTTTACTTCCGGTGTTCCACAGGGCTCAATCCTAGAGCTACTTCTTTTTATTTATTTATTTGACTTCCCTCTCAGCAATATTTTCCATAAATATACTATAAACTTCCACCTCTATGCAGATGACACCCTGCTCTACCTCACCAGTTTCTGAACAGTGAAAATAATGGAGGTTCTCCTCATTGACTATCACACTTATGTGTGATTTTATGCTATTTATTATTTTTCAAAGGTTGTACGTTGTTCCAAAGTGCCACAAAGGTCCCAACAAATAAATTAAATAAATACAATCAAACACTGATCATGTTTGATCAACAGAGTTTGAAGAGATTCAAGTCTTTACCTTAATTTTGACTGTGTTGGCAACTATTCCGTCCACAATGCTTTCTGTGAAGGGGTCAAAGTGTTTGTCTATCCTCCTCATGAACTCTGGTTTCAGAAGGTAGCCGCTGCGCCCGTTGTATTCAAACACTCCCATGTTCAGCTGCATCGGAAGGTCTGAGGGAAAAAAGGCGAATAAGAAGAGTGAGAACAAACACAATCTTGTGATCCATCAAACTCCTTGTAGTCAGAGAATCACGAATCACCAAGTGTCTGGAAGTTTAGCGCCACCATCTGGCAACCGACGTTCCAAAAGAGCTGTGGCATGTAGTTGGAGCTGTCCACCCTCGTTCCTTTAGGGTAGATTCGGCTGAGCTGGTTCTTGTTGTACCTTGATAACGACTGTCAAGGATTAGCAATTTCAGGAGCAGAGGCCTCAAACTTGAGCATTTGTAGTTCTGAGAGGAAGTAAAATGGTATCTGTATCTGCAGAGAAACTCATTCTGTTGAAGAAAAGTTACAGTAGAAAAGTGACATCTGTGCTTGCAGATCAGCATTGCCATCTTAGGAGGATGTGTTAGTGTTTCTGAAAATGTCGGATACCCTTTAATACCGGCGGTGTCGCAGATGACAGAAAAATAACAAAAACCCTTTAAACTGCCGTAACTCTGGAATTGCGATTTTTTTATTTTATTTTTTTTATTTTGCTATTTTAGGTTATTTTTTTTATTTTTGTTTTCAGAAAGACAAGCCCTATTTTTTTGTATTTCAAAAATGATCTCATGCTTTTTTATAAATCCCTACAAAATTCCTTTGTTTCCTTCTTAATAATTTTATTTTATTGATACTTTTTGTATTATATGTTTATATATTATTATTATTATTTTTATATGTACATATTTATATTTTCATCTGCTGCTTAAACTTTGTTCTATTTTTTTATTTGTAAGATGCTATACTGCCTTTTGTTTTGGATTTCAATGTTCCAAATGGAAAAAAAAAATTGTATTTTGAAGAACTTTGTAAACAGTTGAGGATTAGAGTAAGGTCAGAAATTATAGTTAGTCTCAAGTTTTTTAAAACCAGGCTATTACTATGTACAAAGGACAATATAACAATATAGTAAATGAAAGATTGACTTTCTTATACAATGAGCCCCCTGGAGGCCTCCTGTTGTACTGCACCTGGGTACATTTACTGTGATTTCTGTGGTGCTTCAACCCTGAAGTCAAAAGGTTATAAAACCAATGTAGCTGACAAAAAGTTGCAGTTTATTTTAAAGCTTAGATGTTTTTTGTCCTTAAAACTAGAATTATGTAGATTTTTTAAAATAACCCCTTTTTATTTTTATTTATTTATTTCCATTTTATTTCATTTAGTAACAATATATATCATTGAAATAATACTAAATAAGCATAAAACATGTATTTATATTTTAAAGCTCACACAGGTAAGTAAGGATACTCCACAAACTCTACAGGTGAGTTCTTCAGGGCTTCCATGCCTTTGGTTTCCACAAAGGATGACATCTCAAAGAACTTCCTTCTCTCTGGTGAAGAAGAAGAAGAAGAAGTGGACACAAAGTGATTAAAGCTTTGCTTCAAAGAATCTTTAGAGTGATAATAATCAAGTGCCTTTCAAAGTAAAGGTCTTTACTTACTAGCTGCCACCTCAAAGCTTTTAAATTTAACAGGTTCAACATAGTTGACGAGATTGGACATCTCCTCCGTGGCGTTGACCTCACTGCCGGCGGTTCCCTGATGGAGGAACGAGGCTGAATCCATCAATCAGCCGACAGGCAGAAATCCACAGAAGGGTTTCAACGGTTTTACCTCATCCGAGTTCTTCTTCGTCTCGGTCGCCGGCTCGTCCTCTTCTTCCTCCTCGCTCTCTCCGTCAGCTGCTGGTGGAACAGGAAGTCACTGAACAAGCCGTTTCCCACCATGTTTAGCCGCTCCACCGTCTCTGAAACTCACCGATCGACTTGCGAGGCTCCGCTTCTTTCATCAGGCTTTCCGCCAGCTTCTCCTCCCCGTTGGAGAGCATCTGGTTCCCATCGCCGTCTGACAGCGGGCAGTCTACGAACACACCAAGGCTTTAACCATCACAAACTGACCGCCGAGCCGATCCAACGCATCAGGAGAACTTTGAAGCGTCACGCTCACCGTTGGGGACAGACGACGGCTCCTCCAGCTCTTTACGCCGGACGCTGTTCTCCGAAGGTCGGTGATGGTGATGCTTCTTCTTGTTTTTGATGAGGATCTTCCCCATCATGTCCTGTGGCGAGGGGAGCAGCTGACCTGGAACCAGCTAAAATAAAATAAACATGAGAGAAAAATATTTAACTTTGAAAATTCCTCATTCAGTCATGTTTTCAGTTTTTATCTTTTAGTAGAAGCTGTAGCAGTCTTAGATCAGAATTTATGGCTTTTAAACACAATAAAACCGTACCGGGTATTTCTCTAAAGGATCGATGAGCAGGGCGTCTCCAAAGATGTTCCGGCAGTACTCGGCCATCTTGTTCTGATGTTTGGGTCTGAAAAGACAGAATAAGGTCTCGTTAGGCTTGTTTTTTTCTTATTTTTGAACTTCTGAGGAACCGGTTTCCTGGTGATGTTCTGAACGAGGTCAGTGTGACCACTTACGAATCGACGTGATTTTCAAAGGAGAGGATGACGGGATAAGGCGACGTCTTGAAAGCGCTTTCTGCAATCGCTTCAATCACATCCTGATTTGAGGAGAAAAAGAGAAAGTTCAACCAGGATAAATTGAAATGAGGCTGCTTCAGAATTGTGTTGGAACAACAAAGACTTTGAGAACATTTTGAACATTTTGAAGACTTTGTTAAAGATTAAAAAAAAAACCTATACATTTTTTTTCCAGAAATTTGCTTTTAAATCTGATTTTTAAACAAATCCACCGGCAAAAAAAAGATTTTTCCCTCCTCTCTTCTTAAGGTTTACACTAATACAGCATTAAGAGGAATTTGATCCAACAACTTTGCTGCATTTTTGTTCAGATACAACTTTTGGTGTCATTCGTATCCTGGTTAGATTTTCTAAATTGACAGGATTTGGTACATATTGTCATTTTCTTTTTACTTGCTTCCTGATCCTTCATGTTTATAATTACCCAATAAAAATATTAGTAATCTCAGAAATAATATTTATGTATTTTAGAATATGTTCCGCCTTCTATTGAAATTAAAAAGTGATATTAAAGAAAAAAATGTAACATACAGAAAAGAAAAAAAACAGGTTTACATAGCCAATTTTAAAATTATTTTTAATTTAAATAAATTATCTAATTTATTTTAATAAATAATTAAAAAATATTAAATTATAGTAATAAAACAATTCAATGTTTTATTTTATTTTTTAATTAAATTACATTCTTTAATTACATGTATATAATCAAAATTGTTTTTTTATTTAAATAAATTAGATACTTATTTTTCCAAAAATTAAATAATATATTATTAATTATCACATTTATAATAATTTATATTTTATGTTTTCTTGAATTGAATACATTTTTTTTTAATTAATTAAAGATTTGCAGTTTTGACCGTTCCTTTGTTAAAAAAAAGAAACAGCACCATTCCAGTTTAGTGGCAGGAAGAGGAATTGCATTCCAAAATGAGAAACCCTTTTTAGGAGACCGAAAAGCAGTTTTGTTAAAACATGACAGCTCTAGAATAAAGTTTTGATCTGAGCACCTTGAAGGGAATCTCGGTGGTCATGGTGAACCCGTGCGTGATGTGCGGCTCCTCATCCTGCCTCTGCCAGCAGTCCAGCTCGATGCAGCGGCAGCCGGTCAGCAGCACCTGCCTGTACATCTCCACCGACGACAGACCCGTCAGCTGACCCACTGCAAGCAAACACACAGACGCTTCAGGCCTCGCCCCACGACAACACACACCGACGTCTCATCAGCGGGATTTCACCTGTGAGGTACGTGTTGTGTGAGGAGTTGATGAAGTAGTGAGACAGCGGCTGGTTCATGTCGTCGATGACGTCCAGCCTCTCTGGAGGAACAATGCCGTTTTCCTCGCCTCCCAGGTAGCGGCCGAAAGCCTTCAGACTGATCAGGTCTGCAGGAGAGAGGAAAAGAATACTTCTTCATATATTCACAGATGTTTTTTAAATTCATTTTGTGCATAAAAAAATGAGTTTTTGCTGTTTTTAGCATTTTCTTGTGGTATTTTTCTGATGATGGAGGACATATTTGATACATTTAGGGAAACTTGTCCCAAAGTCTCTGACCTAAAAGGTCAGGGTTTGCATAAAAGCATGAACTCCGACGTAAACAGACGCTGACCTCTTTCCAGCTGGCTGATGTTGGTCTCGTATTTCTCCATGATCTGTCGGACCTGGTCCCGTTTCAGTGGCGGGTACAGGACCTCGTTCAGCCTGGGGTCCCGCTGCCTACGATTCAGGAAGTCCATGAACTGGTCCAAAGAGATGGACGGCTTCTTCTTGGAGCTGGAACGACGTAATTTCAAATTAAAACAGTGGAAATTAAGCAGAGGGAGTTTATAAGTAATTTAGTCACACCTTTCTTCAAAGATGGTTTGGATTTCTGGTCGCAGACACAGGTGGTCGAGAAACCTTTGGAAGGCTTCCCACGTGAAATCGTCAGGCTTTATTCCCTCCGACTACAAAAATATGGAAAAATCAGCTTAAAACATATAAATACAATCCTTTATTTAACTTAAATATGAATAAAAAACAGATTTAATCACTTTTCTCGGCACGAAGAACAGCACTTCTTATATTTCACCTGCAGAGGGCGCCAAAGCGCAGAAAAGACCACAATCCTGTGACCACAGTCAACTCAGAGCAGAAATCGAACTTTTTCAGCACAAGAACCATGTTTTTCTTGCAAAAACGAAATGCTGGGTAACCACAGAGGCAAGGGAGAGCTGGGTTGCCAGATTTTGAATGTAATTTCCATCTTAAAGATATCTCAACTCAAAATCAAAAGACATTTTAACAAGTCATATGCACAAAAACCCTATGAAGGGGGATCCAAGTGATGTTGTAGTGGTAAAAGTTTGACAGACAAACAGCAAATAGTCAAATTACAACATAAATAAATACATAAGTTAAATACTTTGGAAATTTTTATCGAAATACTTGATTTTTTTGTTTCAATTTGTTTTACATTTTCTCCAGATTTTTTCATTTACTACATTTGTTGACTGTCAAAAAAGCAGCACAATTTATATCAACCCACCTGGTAACATTTTCCAACTGAAAACACTTAAAAAAAAACTACAATCTGGCAACACTGCTGACCAAAAGTTTACGAAATTGGGGCTGAAATTCACTCTTTTTAACTAATCTTTTGATTTTTTTTGTTTTTATTATTGTTACTACCAATTATTTTGACATGTATTTTTATGGGCTTTTATTATTTTTTTATTTGACCTTTGTGATGTTTTATGTGTTTGTTTTTTATACAACTTGAACATATTTCATGCATAAAGAATTACAATTTACACTTTATATATACAAATACAATTGTAAGCAAATTCAAATAAATATTAAGTTTTTTTCAGGACTCTGGACTTTCTTTTATATGAGCTGAGAGGCTGCAATTCCTCCAATTGGCCACAATATGTCACTGTTTCTCTTGTTGTTCCTCGAACTCTCATAATATCACATTATTTTTAGGGCTAAATAGGTTTTAAAAGAACCGTTTTCACTAAGTGTTGAGATTTTTTTTATAAATTGTTTCCCGTGATTTGTATCTCTATAGGAAGGAAAAATGTGATTCTGAACAAGTTAAAGCAGGTTTTTTGTTAGGGATGTGTGCATGCAACATATTTTAAGGGGATTTTAAGTAATCTGGGAGCGAGAAGTGAAAATCAAAGAGCAGAAGTGAGTTTCATCAGGCAGAGACTGAGGTGAAACAGATCAGACCGACAAAGAAACCAGCATTTTTTTTTTTTCTAAACGTGACGTTTTATGGAAAAGCGGCGCCATAATTAGTAGTAAAGAGAAAGAATCCTGGACTCAGAATAAGAAAAGGAAGGTGTGTTGGAGCAGAATTTGATGCAAAGAAGGGAAACTGACAGCTTTTATTAGAACTGAAGACAGAAACAGGTTGTTAAATTTCAAAAATAGCTATTATACTTACTTTATTGTATTTTTTAATTTGTTTTAGGTATTTGTGGAACAGGGGAATGGCGTCATTTATGGATCTAATGTCACCAGTTGATTCATAGTCACTCCTGAGCTTTATTTAATCTGATTTTATTTTGAAAAATCTGCCTGTTTGAGCATTATGTACATGCTGCAAATATTTAAATGTAGATGTTTTAGATTTCAGATTTAAAGTTTTTTACTGCTTCTGAGTGAAATTTTCCCTGTTTTTTACATTTAAATGTCTGAAATGCTTGGGAGTAGGAATGCGGTCTTGTTGCTGACTCGTCTGCGCTGTAGGTATTCGAAGAATGCAGCTGTCTGTCAGAGACGCATCGCTTCGTCCCATTGTTGTGCACGAGACCCATGAGCGCGTCTTAAGGGCAAGTCTGTGACAACATCGACGATCACCTTGTTTTTGACCAGGCCGCACTGCTCCAGCGCCGTCTCCACCCGCCGTTTATCCGAGAACATCTTCAGAAGGCTGGAAGACAGAGAGTTAGGTTTGACTGGGCCGAGCCGAAACCTTGAAAATGTTGGGACATTTTCTGCTCACTTCTTTATGGGAATCTTTCCCTCCTGATTCAACTGCAGCTTCAGCTTGGAGTACCTGAAACCAACAGACAGGAAGTTGCCAAAAAGTTTGGAAATACGCATCTGATGGTCGCTGAGGAGATTTACGCTTTGAGGAGGTAGCTGTTTCTCGTTGCATTCTGGGAAAGGATGTTTGTGGCCAAACTGAAGAGTTCCTCTGTCCAAAGCTGAAGCAAAAATAAAAAAAAAAATAAAAAATTATTGGTTTTGATTGATGTGATGTTTGAGTTAAAAGGTGGAGAAGGGTTCACCTTGGCTCCCTCCTCAGACATCGCCTGAAAGTTGAGGTAGGAGATGTTCACCAAGTCACTTCCGTAGACGATGGTCACCGACTTCCCCTGGAAGTTGTCCTTCCCGACGCTCAGCATGTCCCGCATTTTCGCTTCCTGATCAAACACACAGTTGTACATCTGAGATTCTGCGTCCCACAAGCAGAACCAAAACCAGGAAGTGAACACTTCACAAACCCGCCCCTCCCCCCTCTGAGGGTAGTAAATCTGATCCATGTGGTCCAGCACTCTGATCCAATTACCTAAATGACTCTACGCTCCTTTTTTGTCCAACATCCATCTCTGATGAGCATCAACTGTTCCATCATGACTCACAATACATTCAAACGCAGCATCATGTTAGATTTAAAATCCCACTCTGGTCACTATTTTCAAAGTGTTCCCAGTGGTCTTTTCATTATGATTAGGTATATCGTTTTTAGCCAAAAGAAAAACTGACATTTTCTGAGACATAGTTTCTGCAGAGGGGCAGGAGTTGATTAGAAATTCACCTCTGAGATGAGGGTGGACCGCTGGTGCGGAGCAACCCCCACCCTAGCTTACAGCCCATCACAACCCCAAGGTGCAGCATGTCACAAAAAAAAACAAATAATAAAGTCTGACTGACTGACAAACTTCTCTCTTACTCTGATGTCTCGTTTAACGCGTCTTATATTTCGCTTATTTTTAATATAAATTCAAAAATGCACCATTTATTAATCGTGCACCCTATAGTACAGGTTATACGGTAAGATCTGTTTCAAACAGCATTTTTTGTCCGTCCGGATTCACAACAATTTGAATAAAGCGCATCTCGCATTCTCAGAATCTGAATTTTAATACCCAGAAAGGAAATTCTAAGCTGTTTTTCTATTGTACATCATCAGAAAAATACCACAAGAACACGCAAATAACCACTTTCATTAGAGTGGATCTTTAACATGCTTTAAGAATTCATCAAAATGATTTATTTTTTTCCCACTGTAGCGTGTATTTAAAAGAAAACATTTCCTTGTGAAAACAAAAACGAGAGGTAAGGCAGGCTAGAGGCAAATATGTTGATAGAAATGTGAGTATTTCAATTTCATTTTTCACTTCATGTTTGAGGAAACAAATCCAACTAAATCTTGTATCTTATTCAATTTCCATCAAATGTTAAGAAGGTGAGTTAGAAAAAAACCTTAAATAAACTTCTTCATCAAATACTTGTGAAAGACCTAAATAAAAGACTTATTGATAGTTGTATGTCAGCCGCAAACTAAATAAAGTTCCACTCTGGCTCTACTTTCCATTTAAAGCTGCGTTCAGAACAGGACTGTCAGGAGGACTTGATTTAATGAGGGCAAGAATGCGGAAACTTTTGCACATCCTCAAATAGTTTTTGTTTTGACTGTATGTCACTCCCTGATCCAGTTCAGAAAATGGTCAGTTGGGGGCGATATTGTACAAAAGGAACATCGACGAGGAAGAAAAAAAAGCAAATGAAGAAAATAAAAAGTATAGCTCAGAACAAACCACACTGGTGTCCTAAATTTAACATTAGCAGAAAATTATATGAAATAAAAAAAACTATTATTTATTTATCTATTTTTTAAACAGAAATCCTAGGCTTCAATGAAGAAAAAGAGTAAATTGGTACTATATGTTTGTTTGATGATCAATAGATCCACTGACGGCAAACCCACATCATTAACCCTCTGCCGCCGTGTTTGGCAGTTAGCATGAAGATTTTTTTTTTTTTTGAACAGCCATGACAGAAGACCTCCATCTCCCTCTGGAAAGATTTCCTGGATTTGGTTCAAGTTTTTGCACAACCTTCAGCCTGGGAACTCTTGGAACCTGCCAAACCTGTTTCCTCCTCTGCTTGTTCTGTCATGATCTGAGGAGCAAAGAGGCTCTGCGCTTTGATCCTGCAAGAGAAGCGTCGCCTTTCAAATGGAGTTAAAATATACTAATTGGAAAGGAGAAGCAGCTTCAGACCCATTCCTGAAATATTCAGAAGTTTAAATAAATAAAAAGTTTTGTAGCCAATATTTAGCATAGACATCCAGGTATGGTATAAAATCTCTTTAGATCCATAGGATTGAGATTCAGAGTTTACGTGCATGAGTTTTGTTTTTGGAATAAAAAAATGTTGATGGGAACTGAAAGTCTCCACCTTAAAAATCCCTCTTTTTTTTGTCCAATATTACATATTTTTTAAGAACCTTGACAACAAACTTTGTTCTCACTTAAAACTTAATTGAATCTGATTTAATTGAAGGAAAAATAGATATTGCAGTGTTAAAGGTGATGCAATATTGGTGTAATGTCTTAAGCTTGGCTACTTTTATAATCATTAAATCAAAATCCAACTTCGAAGAAAATGGTCTGGCATTTTTCTGGCCATATAGATGGAGGATGTATATATAAAGAGAATTAAGCTTAAAATTTAGTATTTCTTTATTCAAATAGTTGTGAATCAGGAGCAGATGGAAAAATTGTTTTTTAAAAATATTGTTTTTGTAGAAGATATATTGGATGGGGCCACAAACTCCCTGCTCTGCTCTATTCTGATGCACTTGAAGGCGACTAGATCCATGAACGTCATTGTTTTCCTTGTCTGAGCTGCGATCTGGATCAAAACGGCTGGATAGCTCCAATACTGTTCGCCATTTTTGTTGCACTAGTAATTAGGGTCGTAGGGGGGAAAAAAACAGATTCAATTCAGGGATATATCGCAATATTTCATTTGGCAAATTTTGATTGAAAGACTTCGTGGAACACTTTTACAATAGAACAAAAGATGATTGGAGAAGCTCTTCACAGATTTTTAGTTTATTTTTTAAGGGCTAAAAAAATGAGGCTTTTTTAGCAAAAGCTCAGTGACTGAACCTCCACTAAACTCTGTATTTGTGAGCCTGAAACCGAAGCCGCGATCGGCTTCTTGTTGGTGCCGATAGCCTGAAATGGATCCACCTGCACTAAGTCAGCACACCCACATGGCTGAAGTGTTTACTGCCAACACTGTACTTTGTCTCTGACTGATATCCACGCTTGCACAACGACTTCCTCTGCAACAGTCGCTGGTTATATCACTTCCTGTCTGACAGCCCATCTGTCAGCGGGCTCATTAGCGCTCCATCACCTTTGCACCATCAGCTGAGTGAGGAAACACACACACACACACACATCTCGCTGACAGCCACACTCGAGTTTGTGGTCGGAGGAGAAGGTTATCGACAGGAGGCGGCGACAGCTTCGCCCGCAGAAACCATGGTACCAACCTTTGGCTGTCGGGCGTACTTTCCTGTCCGGGTGTCCCTGATGGTGCTGATGTCCAAGATCTCCACCTCCTAGAAGACAGAAACAATGGAGTGATGAGGGAAAGTTTGGTCTTTACAGAAACACAAAGCCTCATAAAAACACTCTAGAAATGGTTGGAGTTCTTTTAGCAGATACCTTTGCTTTGACCCACTTCCTGTTTGTCAGAACTTTATTTTGTTGGGTCAACTTGAATAAAATGGCAAAAGCTTGCAAAACTAAACAAAAACAATTTATTCAAAAACATAAAGAATGAATAAAGCAGAAATCCTTTTCTCAGGAACGTGATGTAATCTGGGTTTCTATGAGATAAGGATCTGACAAGACAGAAAAAGATGTTTCTACCACAACAAAAGTCTTTTTAATCCTCTCATCCAGAAGTGCTTTTATTGTGGAGGAAAAAAAACAAACATTTTTAACTAACTTAAAGGGTCTAGATGTGATTTAATGGACTTATCTGATGTAAGTATCTTCTGTTCTATTCTATGTATTTGGACAATCTCTCTCAATTAATCAAATTCACGATTTTTTATTCAAAGTAACGCTTTAGTCAGTCATAAAACAGCTTTGCTTTTGTTTTTAATGAAGGAATTCATAATTTTATCAATGAACGTATCAACTTTGTGAAGTTAAGTCACAAGTTCTGTTAAAATTGGCTTTAAATGAAAATGTAAGTAATTTGATATTGGATTGAATAGTTTATTCAGTTAATCGTGAATTTGTGAATTGAAATAAGCTCGAATGAGTATTTTTGCGATGATACGCAGCTCTAGTCAATTAAGGTCAAAGTCAATCTCTTGACTTTCAGAATAAAGCTCAAGTCGAGACAAAGTAACACAATTCAATAAGAAACCACTAGATGTTTCCTATCGATTCCACTGAAAAACTTTTTTTTAACCCATAAACACTGGAAATGTAACCAGTGACACCTAAATAACAAACGCTCTTTGACTTATCACTTCTTTTCCACCTTTTATGAGATAATTCCAATGGATGATTTTGATGCAGAAAAAGCGTATCTTTTACCCATGTGCATCACATTACTAACGTAAAGTGTTGCATAACCGCACAAAACTACTTTTCTAAGCAATAGAATCAACTTTATTGCATAAATACTACAGCACTACTGTAAAGTGTTGGATATCGGTGCAAACCTGCTTTCTTCAGCTTTAGAATTTGCCTCAATACCAAAATTACACTTTTCAAATTTCCTTTTTGTTTAAATAATTACAGTATTTCTACTATGTGTGCACCAAGAGAAGCAAAGAAGCACTGAGGACTAGAGAAAAGCCTTTTTTCTAGTCTAACTTTATGCCATTTTCTAGGATAAACAAAAAACATTTTTTTAGGACTTTCAGGAAAAGTATTAGAAACATTGACAAAATTAACATTTATTACAGTGGCACAAAAAAGTATTCAGTCAGCCACCAATGGTTCAAGTTCTCCCACTACTAGAAGAGACAAAATGAGAAAAATAAAACAGAAAATCATATTGTGTGATGTTAAAATAATTTATTTGTAAATTATGGTGGAAAATAAGAATTTGGTCAATAAGAAAAGTTCAACTTAATACTTTGTTATAACCGCTTTGTTGTCAATTATGTTTTCTGTAAGTCTTCACGAGGTTTTCACAAACTGTTGCTGGTAATTTGGCCCATTCATCCATGCAGATCTCCTCTAGAGCAGTGATGCTTTAGGGCTTCCATCATAATTTACAAATAATGTGATTTTCTGGATTTCATAGTTGAGGTATACCTATGATGAAACTACAGGCTTCTCTCATCTTTGTAAGTTGGGAGAACTTACAAACTTAGTGGCTGACTGCATACTTTTTTACCCCCTTGCATGTAACAGACTTAATCAGAAAAGTTTCTGCTCCGTTTAGACTTCAGTCTTTCCAACTCCATCTCTTTTATTGTTTTTTATCAGCTTCTCTGGACACAAAACGAATAAAACTTTGTGCAGATGTAGAAAGATGCCAAAGGGGTAAGAACAGCTGAGGGAAAAAAGGAGGAAGAGGTCATAAAACGGACCATAAACACATGGAGGATGCGCCCATCGCTCTGTGTAAATATTTATTTAGACCTACACTCATCCCACATCTCTCCAAACTGCTCCAATCTTTTTTTTTGGCTTGGATTTTCGGACAGTTTCTCCACCTTTTCTTAAATATTTAAATCAATGATTTTTGTTCCTACATCTCTCTAAGAAAAGATTTTTTTTTTGGACCTTCTGTCCAACTACTGAAACTCACACCTTCCTCCCTCCTCCACGTTTGATGTCTTTATGTCACCTCCTCTGGGATTGGCTGTGAGGAATAAAGGTCAGCATTGCTGCACCAATTGGATCAGACTCCGTCTACGGCTTTGTCCTCTGATTGGCCTGTGGAGATTTGCTGACTTCCTTGGAGAGTAAGCCACTTTTGTGTCACACTTGTGCACACACCTCCACTCCCACAGGCCATGGTTTCATTCTGCCACCGCCACTGTGACTCCTTGGAGACCGCAGTAATGAGACCACAACTTGGTCTTTTAGCATCGGGAAAGCGCCGCAGACGCACACACACGGGAGACCTGCCATTATGAACACATCCCTAATGTGCAGGTTCTAGCTTGTGAAACATCCTGAGCTGTTGAGCAAGACGTGGTGGGTGTGTTGGTGCCGAAGCGTACATGTCAGGCCTGTGCACATTTGGATTGCTCGACACAGACGGAGCTCGCTGTGAGAAAATGTTCCCTTCATCATAAGGCGCTAATGTGTCAGTATGTGATCAGAGAAGCGTGAGGGAAACGTAGGTGTTTTTTTGCAGCATAGTTGCGTGTTCAAGCGCATGATGTGCTGTGGGTAAACACATGAAGGCCGGTCATCTCTGAAAAAAAAAAAAAAGGAAAAAAAATTGCATTCCTGACATATCCCGGTCCAGCCGTTCTGCTGGTGAATGTATGAATGAGACAGTGATCTGTAGCTGCAGTGAATCTTCACTAGTCCTCACGTTTGGGCTCAGAACAGAACTCTCTGTTTGTCCCGTCAGACCGCCTCCCTTCAGCTCCCAGCGACAGTTTTCCAAGAAAACAAAATGACATAATTTACTTTGAAAGAACTTCACCTCTTCCCACCTTGGGAGTACTGTCATTAACTTGGAGTTTTACCACATTTCCCAGAATCCAACCACAAAAGCCAAGTAAATAACTACCTTTTTACTAAAGCAACTAACACATAACTAACACACATTTAGCTATAATATAACTAGTGCAACGAGAAAAGAAGTAGCATTTAACTAGCAAAACAAAAATATAACTATACTAACAAGTATATAAAAATAATCCAGATAGCATATAACTTGCATTTATCATAAAGCTAACCTAACACATAACTAGCATTTAGCTAGTATAACTAGAATATATCTGGTGTAACTAAATTGTAACTACACAAAACTAGCATTTAACTAACTGTAATAGCCTTAGCATTTAGTTTAATTCAACTATTTCTAGCTTTTAATTAGTGTAACTACAGCATAACTAGCATTTAGCTAACTGATTTATGTGTAGACTAATACTTATATAACTATCACTTAACTAGTATATAACTTGGATTAATCTAGCATTTTACTTGCATAACTAACATATTCTAGGTACGCTAGCAATATGCTAGTTGCATAAGTACTTTAGCTAGAAAATAACTAAAATTCAACTAGCGTAAATACTATATTACTAGACTCATAAGTATATCACTAACATTCAACTAATATATAACAAGTTATTAACTAGCATTTTGCAAACTTAACTAACGTCAAGTTTGCTGTCAACTAGCAAAGCATATAACTATCGTAACTAGAATATGGTTAGCTAGTGTAACTAGAACAGAACTATCATGTAGCTAGCGTAACTACTACTTAATTAGCATTTAACTAACTGTAATAGGCTACTAGGATTTAGTTAGCATTCAACTATAACTAGCACTTAAGTAGTGTAACTACAGTATGACCAGTAGCTAACAAGCATTAACTAAAATATAACTGTAATTTAA
Source organism: Oryzias melastigma (assembly GCF_002922805.2). Taxonomy (NCBI): domain Eukaryota; kingdom Metazoa; phylum Chordata; class Actinopteri; order Beloniformes; family Adrianichthyidae; genus Oryzias; species Oryzias melastigma. The sequence continues at coordinate 12,592,536 of NC_050529.1, read as the reverse complement.
CTTCTGTAACTACAGTTAGCTAATGCTAAGCTAGAATAACAAGAATATAACTAGTACATTTACTAATAGTTGCAAAAAATAATTGTGTCATTTTAGGAAGAATTACGTTTCTCGCTGAGATCTGAATACATTTTTTCAAGGCTGAAAAATCTAACAGGATGATGAGGAACACACTGCCTGCAGGTGACTGATGTAAAACTGTTAACTTTTAACAGACACCATTGCAAACATTTGCACAACCCTACAGCAAAAACGCAGAACGCCTCCCAAAGGAAGTGGGGTTCAACTTTCAGAAACATGTGAGCAGCATTAGGAGTGTAGTGGATCCATAACACGATACCCGACCGTCTGCTCTCTCACTGAACTAAACTTTAGTCCGCAGACAGAACCATTTTCTTCCATTACTCCTCCATCTATTTCTGACACTCATGCTCACTTTGGGTGTTTTTGCAGGTGGAGGGAGGTCTATGCGGGTGTATTCGTTTAGGACATGCTTTGAAGCGCTGCATTAGCCGGGGTCTGCACCGTTTGGGCTCCATGCGCTCTCAGATTCTGAGTCAGGTTGTTTACTTGTTTTCTAATACGCTCTGTTCTTTGTCAGGTTTGACTGTGACAACACAACATGTGTCATTTGTCCAACCTGTCAGGGGGCTGATGGGCCACAAAAAAAGACTCTTTCATCTCTCATAACATTCTAGTATGAGCTACCAGGAGCCCTAAAACAGAACACACACTCATATGAGATTTTGCATTAAAAATTGTTTAAAAAAAAAAAAAAATCAGTGGATTGAATTAATAGATATTATTTTGATGATTCAGTTTGATTTATATTGTTTTGGTAGACTTAGTTAGGATCACAAACCAGTCTTCAGAAGGAAGGAAGTCCAAACCCATTCAGGGAAACTAAAACACAGATTCAGCGTCTACAACACAAGTTGCACACAGATGACTAATCCTTTCCTATTAGCTGGAATAAAGTGAAGAAAAAAAAGAGAAAGTAAATGAAGAGTTCATCAGCCTGTAGTCGATTTTGAAATTGATTTTGTTTGACCTTGAATGTTTTTAAACCACAGTACCTAAAAGAAAAATATTTAATCAATTCTTTCTCCAAAATGAGATTTCACTAAATGTATAAAATCTATTTTCATATTGCTCACTAAGAAGCAAACACAACCAAAATACAAAAAACAGAATAGTGAAAAAACAAATTTCCTTAAAAAAAGAAAAAAAGAAAAAAGTAAGGTTGTTGAGATGGGAGTTTTGTCTGCTTTAAATGTGTTAAAGAAGGATAAAATTCCTCAAAACAGACCTTTAACTTACAATGCTCCTGTCATTGACTTTATTGATTACCATTTTAATAAGGTTTTGTTGGGAATCACTTTGGTGTCTTTTAACCTCCTACATTTCAAAATGAAAAAAATAAAAGAAACACCAAAGCTAATGAAGAAAAAATTGTCACGAATTAGGCCTGATTTTGCATTAGCCAAGTGTTCTGTCAATTACATGTGACTAAATCATAAAAAATAAAAAAAAATCTACTTGGCTGCACAGGGGTGTAGTGGTTAGCCCTCTAGTCTCACAGATAGAAGGTTCAAATCCCAACTGGGACCTTTTTTGTGTGGAGTTTGAATGTTCTCCCCATTCATGTGCGCCATTTATGAGACACATTTTTAGTTTATTGCCAGCAATGTTGTAATTTAAACTTAAAGAACAATTTATGCTTTTATTTTGAAGTCAATAACTTCCATTTGGAGACTTTGTTGCAATGTTCCACATGTGAATTGTGAATAAATGAGAGGATTGCAGAGTCAGCGGTTTATGAAAACGGATGGAAAAATGTCAACTTTTCAGCTGCATAAAAAATATTTAAGGTTTAATGTTTCATCAGCAAACTCTACAGTTCTACCAATTTGGAGGCAGTTTGTAGAAACTTACTTTTTTTAGTCAACTTGATATAAAAACCTTAAGGTTTTCTATAGTAAAGTATCGTTTAATATTAGGACCTGAGGACACTAAAACCTGTTTTAATAAGAGCCGCAGCTGCACAGCTTTAAATGTCACTGTTCCACTGTTCAAAGGTGATTCTGATTGTGGGGCGTTTATTAGCCCAGCCTATATTTAGGCTCTTGAACAGAAACATTTGATGTGTTACGATCACAGCCTCACTCCCTTTCTCCTTTCCTTCCTTCATTTCTTTCACTCCCGTACTTCCCCTCCTCCCCCTTTTCCCCCCTCCCCTGTTTGCATAAAGAACAGAAAAATATCAAAGAACACCCGAACAATTAAATCAGCGCTACCCGTGACGTGGCTGTGCCTGTGCTTGAAAGATCACTTTTCCTGAACACGTCAGCGATCAAATGGCGTGTGATAGCGGCAAAGCAGAAACCCATCCTCCTGATTGCTCTGAACTTAACGCTGGGACGGCGAGGGCGTCCATTCTATATCGTACGTCAATGACAGGAAGGGGCTTAAAAAAAGAGAAACCAAAACAAAGAACTTCAATCTGTCTTAGTGATGCTATAGGAGGACCGGGGCAGAGTTGAGAAAGATGAGGAGGACACTTAATACCCCTGTGAAGCACGGGGAGGCTCTACAACCGTCCCCTCATCACATTTCCTCCATCTATAACCACACGACTCCCCTCTCCTCTACTCCATCAGTCCATCTCTCCTGCTCTCCACTCATTTTCTGTGGTGTGACTGAACATCATAACAGGGTTGTTAATATTCCCATTTCACCAAGATAATCAGATCAACCGCGATTCTGTCTGCAACATAGAAAAAAAAAAAAAACACAAAAATGATAAACAAAGAACAAATGAGAAATGAAGCTTGTCCAGGTGCACGAGGATGTGGAAAAATATCTTTTGAGGAAAAAAAAAAAAAAGAAGAACATCAAACACCACACTCCTCCAAAAAACGTCTCTCAGAGCAAACAAGCACGCAGTGGAGTAAACTCGCGCCACGAAAATAGCAACCGCCGTCATAAATCTTTTGTGAAATAAAAACACACATGGATGAGCGGGGCCGTTTTTTACAGCACACATATGCAGCCTTCTGTAGACCATTAACAGACTCGCACACAGGCGTTTAGAAAACGAGAAACGTAGACGATAAAGACTTGCAAGTGTGTGTGGTGACTGGATAAAAAGCAAAGGACGGATTAAAATTAGCTCAGTGAAAAAAACGCTTTAAAGTTTGAAGCAACAACTACAATTTAAGAGTCAAATGTAACAAGAAAAGAAGAAAATATTCACAGAAAAAATGTAATTTCTGCTTAAATACTGTACATTGGAAGTTTTTGTATTTTTGTATGTAGCTTCATGATCGCCAAGCTTTAACTGTATATAGAGAACTGAACTGCCCCTCCCTCTCACGTTTCAAATAGGAAGCGCTTGCTGGCTCCTTGGATATCATTCTACGTACTTTGTGAAAATAATAAATAATAATCTTGCTCTAATACATCAAGGGATTTTCTATGGGTGACGTCACATCTGCTTAGTCCAGTTCACCATATACAGTCAATGCTATCAAGCTAGCACGTTAGCAAAAAAAAATTTGCAAACTACTGTGGTGATACTTTGACAAAGTATAATTTTTGTGGCTGAAAATCATTAGCCTGGAGGAAGTCTAGAACCAGAAAAGTGGCTACAACTCTAAAATCTGGTGGAATTTACGCTTCTGGCTAATGATGTTTGGCAATTTCCAGTTCCAGGCTAGTAGTTTTCAGCCGCCATCTTGTCTGGAACCAGGTTCTCTTGTATTTTACAGTCAAGTAAACCCCATTCACCCATCACCATTCCACTGGTGAAGCTCCAACAACCACTGGTCTTTTTGTACGCCAGGCCGTTCAAATTTTTTTCAATAAATAGCAAAACTATCACAAAATATTCAGTAAAAATGCCAAATGTAACATGAAGAAGAAGATTAGCGTATGCTATCCAACTACGTGTTTCAATTAATCTTTATCAATGAAGCACCTTTCATTGTACTATAAAGAGATATAAAGGGGAAAAGCCACTACTACAAGTAAAACGAATATCAAACTCGTGCTTTTGTACAGTTCAGTCACTTTTCAAAATAATCTACGAGGCAAATAAAACAAATTATATTGTATGTATTCAACTATTAGGACAACTAGTACCAAACGTGTCAAACTAAAATGTAAAGATCAGCAACTCTTCAGGAGTTTTGCTTTCCACAGAGCCACTTTTTTCATGTGCTTTTTGCAGAGACAATATGGCCCAATGTGGTATATACTGATCTACATAGGAGTCCACAGGACATACAGGAAGGTTCTGCTTTGAGGATAGGTTAGAAACCCCAAAAATACCATTTTCATCAGAGTGGGTCTTGAAGGGACACCTAATTACTGCAGAAACCTGCTAAGAAAGCCAATAAACACATTCACTTTGACTTTGACTCTGGTTCCATGAGGACATTTTCTCAGAAAATTAAAGGCTCGACTCAACAGGGAAGCAAAAACAGAAACGAAGCGGGGTAGGAAGCTGTCCGATTATCAAACGCCACATTCCACTTCCTGCACTAAGTGCTGCGTCAGTGCAGGAGAATGACCAAACCGCCTCTTTCACTCCAATTGATTTCTCATAGATGTTTGGCTTTACTTACACCTGCCCAAAAAAAGACTTTTTACTGCCTCATTTGAAGTGCTTAAAGAGCCGCTGTTTACGAGCTTCATTTCTGAGTGATGAAAAGGAATCAATAAAAGAGAAAAGCAGAAACCTCAACCACTTACTGCTACCTGTCCAACGTGATTTACAAGGTTTAACTTACTTTCTCTTTTACAACCACATGTAGAACCTGACAAACTGCAGCCTGTTGTCTCAACTTGGTTTTATACGTTCTCAATTGTCGCTCTTTTAATCCTAAAAGAAGGACATAAAAGGCATGAGGGTGGACAGAAGGGGTGAGAGGAATAATAAGAAAAAAATGGAGTAGGAGGATTTGAGGAAAGAACGACAAAAATCCCCCTCAGCATCCCTGGTGTCCCCCTCCCCGCCTGTGCAACTTCCTGCCCACTTTCCCACGACAGGACGGGGAGAAACGGGGAGATTAGGCCTGTTGTTGCAAGAAATTAGGGGGCAATAACTCTCAGGAGGAGGGCCAGCCAGCATGATAAAAAAATGATAAGAAATGAAGATGCAGACGTGGAACCGAGATAGCAAAGCATGAGGTGGAGAAAGTAGAGGACAGAGAGGTGGAAGGAAAAAACACAAGAAGAAGCCAGAGGAAGTGTCAAATTTGGTTTATGTTAGAGGGACATCTTCTGCCTCATCTCTCTGAGGGCTACCAGCTGCCCCGAGATGGAGAGACACAGTAAAGGGAAACGTGGGCGGGAAAGAACTTGACAGCACTGAAGGAAAAAGCGAAAGAAAAAGAACAAGCTTTAACCTGTGACAGGTGAGGCTACCAAAATACTGCAAAATAATTTTACTGACAAATCATTTGTGCGTGCCGTGACAGCAAAGAACGGGGCCAATGATTTGCTATTTGCATCCATCCTTGGTTATTTGCTTTCCGGTAAATTTGGGGAAAAACATGTAAACAGCCATGTTACAAGCATTAGTGTTGTAACATGGAAGAGTTAGCTACTTTTAAAGCTTTAGCCAGTTTCGAAACGTTGGACACTTTCAAAGTGTTTCCCCTTTTGAATTTTTATTCATAAGAGCGTAAACCACGTTAGAAGCGTTAGCCACGTTAGAAGCGTTAGTCATGATAGAAGCGTTAGCCACGTTAGAAGCGTTAGCCACGTTAGAAGCGTTAGCCACGTTAGAAGCGTTAGCCACGTTGGAAACGTTAGCCACGTTGGAAGCGTTAGCTACGTAGGAAGCGTTAGCCACGTTGGAAGCGTTAGCCACGTTGGAAGCGTTAGCCACGTTGGAAGCGTTAGCCAGGTTGGAAGCGTTAGCTACGTAGGAAGCGTTAGCCACGTTAGAAGCGTTAGCCACGTTGGATGCGTTAGCTACGTAGGAAGCGTTAGCCACGTTAGAAGCGTTAGCATCGTAGGAAGCGTTAGCCACATTAGAAGCGTTAGCCACGTTGGAAGCGTTAGCTACGTAGGAAGCGTTAGCTACGTAGGAAGCGTTAGCTACGTAGGAAGCGTTAGCCACATTAGAAGCGTTAGCCACGTTGGAAGCGTTAGCCACGTAGGAAGCGTTAGCCACGTAGGAAGCGTTAGCCACGTAGGAAGCGTTAGCCACGTAGGAAGCGTTAGCTACGTAGGAAGCATTAGCCATGTAGGAAGCGTTAGCCACATTTGAAGCATTTGCAACGTTAAGATATTCACAATATCTGTAACTCCCAACTTAGTTTCCAACACATAAAAACAGCCCAATAGTGCAATAACAAATTTTACTATTACTATGCTTACTCCCAACCTTATTAGTAATAGTAAAAATAAAAAAAACAGACACACAGTCTGACAGCGCTGCACGTTAGCCGCATTAGCGTATTTACAATACTTGCAACAGCAAAACAAGAATGAATGCATACATAGGTGCACTGTAAAAATTTAAGCTTTTAAATGTGCCTTATATGTAGTGTGTAAAAAGCAGAAGGTAAAGAGGTGGAACAGAAGTTTTATTTTATTTCCTATATTCCCATTTTCCTGTCCTGCAGGTGTCTGCTTCATGTTTTGCATCCATTTTAAAAATGTATTACTCAAAAAGCTAACTAGAGAAAACTCTCAGCTAGCACACATTTTTAATTACATTTTTTTCCTATTTTTTTTAGTTCTATAAACAAGCTAACAGCAAAGGTGATGTCTTAGCTAATCAGACTAATCAAAAGCTAAAACAAACTTCTTTTGCCTTCTACAGACAACACACATTTATATTTATAAACAAACATTCATAGAAATGTAAATACATTATCACCAATATGCAGAAATATTTGAATATTTACTAAAATCGCTCTCAGATAAGCTAATCAAATCAAAACATCAACATTTTGGAATATGACATGTCATTTGTTGGATCTGGTTAATTATCAAAACGTAATTTCTATTTTTTCATTAGGTTGAAAAGGAGAAAAAATGAAAGTCAATCAAAAAAATTTAAAAAAAGTTAGGGGACCAACAAAAAATAGGTGATAAAATTGATAAGTTTTAGGTTAATATTTAACAAAAAAAAAAACTCTTCCTCCTTTTCTTTATTATGGAGGGGTGTAGCCTGCTAGAGCTCAAGAAAACATCTCTCCAATTGATCACAGGGCCACACAGAGACAAACAAGACAAAGAAACATACACTCATTCCAGCCGATGATTTAGACTCAACAGTTCGCTAACACACACGCGTTTGGACTGCGGCAGGAAGCTCCAGCGCACGGAAAGAAACCCACGCAAGCAAGAGGAGGACGCTCCAAACAGAACGGTCCCAGACGGCATTCCAACAAGATCCACAAACGCTGGCCAAAACAAGTCAAGTTAATTTGAACAAATGTGTTGAAACCCGATACGACCCTGTCTCACAACAAAGTCTGCCGGAGCTGTGGTGGTCTACAGGAGTAGAAATGAGACCTTCTCCCTCTTTCAACTGTTCCCCATCTGCTGTGTGGCTCCTCGAAGGGAGGATGCTGGGGGAGAACCACTTCACAAGCACCATGCTGACTTTTTTAAATGACCATTTCTAACATTTAATTTCTTGATTGGTACCACAAATCTTAGCGAATCTAAACGTATGTAGCAAGTATGGAATTAAGTCATTTAAAGAACCGTAAAGGATGAAGATTACTGTGGCATGATGGGACCATTTAAAAGATGCCAGTCAATTACTTATAAATAATAAAATGTTAAGTGGCATATACTTACAAAGCGCTCTATTGCCTTCTTAGAAGAAGCAAAGTGCTTTACAGTCACAGTCCCCTTCATCCTGCTGCAAAACACTGTTGCCAACCAAAAACCACCAGGAGCATTGTGGGGGTTAGTGTTTTTCCCCAAGGATACTTCAACACATGGGCAGGTAGGACGGGAGCCAAACCTGCGATCTTCTGATCAGAGGTCAACTGCTCTACCTCTGCACCACAGCCACAGAAGAATATAAACAAAACGAAACGCAAAAGGAGTTTAGATACATAAACCTCTAAAGTATCCAGGGAGGAGTTTATTTAAACCTTCCTAAAATCAATCAGGAAAAATAAAAAACATTATCGCTTTGTGGAAAAAAACTGAAATAGATTCTATAAAATTGACTTTCATTTTTTTTTAAGGATTTTTGATCAGTTTTCATTTGTTTTTGTACTACAACTGAATGGCAGAATGAAGTCAAATTGTAGTGTAATCTCAAATTTGATCCTAATTTGGCTAAATAATTTCTGCACCTTCAGATTTATCATGTTGTTGTTTAAAAAAAAAAAATACCACAAAGGCATAAATACTTGGCTTCTCACACGCTGCCATTGTAAAACTTTCCAGCGCTTCACTAAAATTGCTGTCTGAAACTTTTTACGTAAACATGTTTATCTTGGTTAGGAAATCTCCAATAAGAGGATGATAGCTTTAAGTGAGAAAAGTTTCTTTCACATTTGCTCGGCTCTGCCACATTGATAGCTTAACCCTTTAACACTGGAGATGTCACTTGCGACACAGAAATAAAAAACATTCTTTAATATACCTTAACTTTTTGATGTCCTACAACTCTTTGATCTACTGTAACTTCTTGATTTACCATAATCCTTTGATCTACTGTAACCCTTTTGATCTACCGTTACTCTTTGATCTACTGTAACCTTTTTAATCTAACATAACTCTTTGATCTATTATATTTCTTTTATCTACTGTACCTTTATCATCTTCTGTAACTTTTTGATCCATCCCAACTCTTTGATCTACTGTAACCCTGATCTACTGTAAATGCTTGATCCACTATACCTCTTTGATCCACCGTTACTATTCGATCTACCATAATCCTTTGATCTATTGTAACCCTTTGATCTACTGTAACTCTATGATCTATCAAGACTTTGAGCGTTAGACAATCAGCTGATTCTGACATGCAGAAAAGCAGCTTTGCATTGGATTTCCCACACTTTACATTTGTAAACTTTACATTTTATATCTGTAAAGTGCTGCTTTTCTTCATACAAGATTTCCCTGGATTAACATTAATTGTGTAAACAGTTAAAAGCTACTGTAGTTAAAATATTGTCAACACTAGAAGTAAAGTGTCTGTGTTAAAGAGTTAACCTTACTGATGATGTGATGTGATCAAACATAAAAAAACAAAAGAAAAATAAACCAAAAGTTATGGGGTTTTTTTCCGAAGAGAGGCCAATTTGCAGGATTAGAAGAAAGCTGTGTGGATTTGGTATTTTGTGTAACCCACAGCCACTGGCATGAGATTGGCGTTAGAGAATGTAGCCTCAGCTGGACTCAACCCACAGACCCGCGGGCAGACCGACTGTCGAGCAGTCGCTGACAAACACTGCACGCTGAGAGTCCTGGAGTTTAGAGGACATTCTCTAAGGAGTGTCGATGATACATAAAGGAAATATTTTCAGGTTTCAAAGCATTTTTTCTTGGAATTGTGCAAAATTTCATCTTTTGGGTGTTTCTCCCGTTCAATGGAGGAGTGACGGAAAAAAGAAAGGAAAAACAATCCAGGCTGGTGTGTGAAAGGGTGTATCTCGTCCAGTCAAAACATGTGTGTGTGCGTGTCTGTCAGCGAGTCAGTTGTTATTGTCACTAACTTTGGCATTATGGGAATTTCTGGGCTCTGGCTGAAACACACCAAAGCTGGCCGTCTAAGAACCTCAGCACATACAGAAGAGATGACAGAGAGGCAAAAAAACTCATAGAAAATCTGTAAAAACACAGGAAGGTATGAAGATATTTCAGGAAAAAAGTTAAACAAATTGAAGATGAAGAGAAATGTGACACAAAGCAGATGGAGGTGAAGGGTAAAACCAACGGAAGGGTGAAAGGACATTTTATCAAGTTAAATAAGCAAAACAAAAAGGTTGAAGAGTAAATGTCTTGAAACAAGTTTGAAAGAAAAGATGACGTGACGAAGGCCGACAATTTAGACAGACAGAAATGTAAAAATGATACTGATGGATGCAGCAGGAGCAAAGGTTGGAATATGAGTCTACAATCTGCAGAAACATTTACGCTTTCTGCTCTGAATCGCCAAGAGATGAACTTGAAGGTTGCTATTTTGGTTTTTCTCCGAGTTGATGCACAGTTTCCTTACGCTGTGATTCTGCAGTCACATTTTAAGTCCCAATCCAATCATCTTTTGATTGAAGCATTCCTAGTGGTCTTTTATCTATAATTATTCTGTTTTTAGCTAAAATGAAAAAAAAAACTGTTGTTTTCTGGGACAGTTTCAGGGTGGCAGAACTCTTAGAAAAATGCCTCTAAATTGTGAGTTTAGCATGCTTCTAGCAAATGGCGTTCACAATGGATCAGCAGGGAGGGGCTTCTTCCTCTTTTTCTTTTGCTACCGTTTACTAGCGTATGACCACCACCTACAGTAGTCACTTGGTATGAAACGTCAAAGTGGTGCAAATCTCGTAAATCTTGCTTTGTTTTTTTTCGCTGCTCTACTCCAATATATGATAAACTTAATGTCATTTAATCCGAGCTTTAACCTTCATGATCCATTTTTAAACGGTTGGCACTTCCAGAAATTAAAGGGAACACCGAACACAAATGTCACTACTAAATCTGAGACCCTGACTGGTCAAAGTTCGACATAGTTTACTTTATATGTAGAACTCAAAAATGGTTCCTAAAACTTGCGTAGCTTCATGTGAATATGAGAGTTCTGAACGCAGAAGGTTTGTTTACATAGACTTTTCATTGGAAGTGGCCACTTGAACAGGCATTACAGAGGGCAGTGTGAACATAGCTTACATAGAGTAGAGCAAAGATCTTGTGGGACGTCCAGCCTATTTTTTTTATTTTTTATGTCACAAATATGATCATTTTTTTCCATCTACTCTGGATTTGAATACAGAAATGCAAATTTGAGCTTCATTTTCCTAATATATATCCTCTACCAATAGAAAAATTCCACAGGAACATGTAAAAACACAATTTTTATTGGAGTGGGACTTTAAAAAGACAACTCAAAGGAAAAAATTACAGTAGGACAATGAAACTGTATGGTAAAGCCTGAAGCTAAAACGTGGATGGTAAATCCTCAGGAGAACACCTTCCTGCTGTCCCAGATAAAACGCAACGTCATTTTTGTGTGTTCCTCTCTACAAAAAGGGTTTTTCGTTAGGAAAAAAATGCCAAAGATTCAAATTTCCACAAAAACTTATATTTGATTTAAATTTTTGTCTTCAATTGAAGACATCTTTGGAGGTTCATCGTTGGGAGAAGAAGAGCAGAGGAGCAGAATTGCAGTCGGGACACAATATTTTGGGCGCCTCTATTCAGAGAAATGAGTTCCATCCAGAATACCCTTGTCATCTGCGTGAATGTGCTCTCATTAACAATGGCTGGATTGGTGTTGCGGTGTCCTCAATCCTCTCAGCTCCGCCCGGAAACCTCCAGGGGAGCAACGAGACTGAACCGAAGCTCCACTCTGGGATCAATGAAATGATTGCAGTCACTGCCGTGCACTCAGGTGGGCCCATTTCCAGGCTGAAACCTCGTAGGATTGAGAAGAGCTTTGAAGGACAGCAACACAATTTTGATGCTTTTCTAGCTCTTTTTGTGACGGATTTTAGACTCGTCAGGTGGTTCCATACTTTAGAACAGGTCAAAACTGACCGATATTTATAAAAATGATACAAACCAAGATCATTTACTTTCATCTGCAATTAAGTTGCTATTTTTTGCTTTAAAAAATAACAGATCAAGAATGGTTATTCTGACAAATATAATGACCAAATAATAACTGTTTATTTCTCATTAGAAGTCTATGGGATTTTGGCTTCTTGGAGCCAGCAGGAACTTCCTGTTTGGAATACGAAGGGGGGAGGGGTTACTCTCTCCAGTTCTCATCTACAGTCAATGGTTCCATCCTGTAACATGCAGTTGAGGCTTTTTTTAAAGAGGCGTGCTGTAAGACGAGGGATATCGGACTGAATTAATTTGATTTAAACCTTTTCTTTACAACTTAAAAAACATCTAATTTCTATTTTATATTAAAAAAAAAAAAAATCGGCTCAAAGCAAAACAAGCAGGAAGTTTACTCAACGCAGTTGATTGCATTATACAAATAGAAAAGAAAAAGATATTGAGGGAAATCGACTAAAGAAGCCCATTTTTAGAGATATATTTGCGGTACAGCAATCTGGTCCATGGGACAGGAGAGTTTGGTTGCTCAGCAATCTTTGAGAAGGCCACGGTTGAAAACCTTTATTTTTGCTGTAAACTCGTAGCTCTGGTTTTCAAGTGTTAGCTAAAGGCATGTTGTTCTCAACATTGTGATTATGGTGTGGATTGGGTTGTTGATGGAGGTTTGTCTGAACTACATCCATACATGGATGTGTAGATTTGTGCTAAGCTGAGCACACAATGGTTGTATGTGTGTAGATATTTGACTATGTAGATGTGTTTTTCGTGCAGTTATTTATGGCATTGATAACTTTCATAAATAGAAGACAAAAAAGCAACTTTAGGAGAACAGGTCAAGTTTGGTGGGTGAGTAATGCAATCACTCGGTTTAGACATTGTTGTTCGTTACAAGTGTAACAACAACCAGGTTCTGTTGATTCTGTGGAAGAATCAGCTGCACACAGCGTGCAGCTCTACCGTCACGAAAAGGACGCAATGACTGACAGTTTAACTTTATGCTAAACAGTGTCACAGCTGCACCTCAGGCGACAAATGGCCTATTATCTCAATCCCCCACACACAAACACACGTCAGCAGACACATGCACAACTTGCAGAGTAAAATGAGTATTTGAAGCGGCCATGTGTTACACGAACACATGCTGACACACGTGCCGACGGACAAGGTGACGCATGCTGTGGCCCAGATGTGAGCGCGACCCTCGGCGTGCAGACACAACAGAGGTGGCCAACAAAAGATCATTCCTTACATGCTGTCGGGACAAACAAGCGGTCAGAATCTGAGCCAAAGGAGAGTGTTATCGGCTCACATAAGGGAGAAGAACGAGTCGTTTTGAGCTGAGACCGCCCGACAACATTATTAGCTGCATAAACGATTAAAATGTGTTGGTTGCAGCCCAAATGTGTTGTAAATAGAAACCTACCTTGGAGTAATTCTCTGAAACAAAAAGTTTTCTCAAAAACTTTGTAATGGAGCAAAAACAATTGGCCCTAATGCTACCAGATACTGCTCACAGTAGCATAGGAGAAAAAACAAGATACTAGTCACTTCCAAGAAAAATTTAGAAAAGTGAGACTTATTTCGAATTTTGATTTTAAAAAAAGCTTTGAACCTCAAAGCCTCAAAGCATTTGTAGCTTTGAACCTCAAAGAATTTGAAGCTTTGAACCTCGAGGAAGTTGAAGCTTTGAATCTTGAAGCCTCAAAGAATTTGAAGCTTTGAACCTTGAAGCTTTATAGCATTTGAAGCTTTGAACCTCAAATCATTTGAAGCTTTGAACCTTGACGAATTTAAAGTTTTGAACCCTGAAGCCTAAAAGAATTTGAAGCTTTGAACCTTGAAGCTTTAAAGCATTTGAAGCTTTGAACCTCGAGGAATTTAAAGCCTTGAACCTTGAAGCCTTAAAGAATTTGGAGCTTTAAACCTTGAAGAATTTGAAGCTTTGAACCTTGAAGCTTTAAAGCATTTGAAGCTTTGAACCTCAAAGCATTTGAAGCTTTGATCCTTAAACATTTAAAGCATTTAAAGCTTCAAGCCTTGAAGATTTTGAAGCTTTAAGGCATAATCTGTAAAAAAAAAAAAAAAAAAAAAAAGAATTGAGGTCTGGTGGCCAAATGAGGGTATTGCAACCTCTCAAGAGCGCCACTAAAACAATGAGTCAATCCATTACAGCAGGTTTACAAAAAAAAACATTATCAATCAAGTCAATACAACCTGCTGGTGCTGCTTGTCTTCATTTATATGAATGATTCCAAATAATAAGAACATAATAAAAAAATGACACAATTTTCATTAGAAGACCCTTAAGACAAGAATAAGAAGCACAGCAGTATTGTTTGTTTAGAAGTGTTAGACTTTTGTTTTTCAGATAAGAACAAATATTCATACAATAAAGCTAAAGGGCGTAGTCAGTTCAGCAATTTCTTTTTTCTCTGGTGGATGCTCAAAAATAACTAAAAATGGTTGATAAGTCTAAAAAACATATAGATTATCACTAGATGAGTCAAAAACTAGAATAATCCTGAGTTGTAGCCCCCACTAATCAAGTGAGCCATCCTAAAGTATTCCAGTTTTGTTTTTACCTGTAATCCGACTGTATTACAGTATATTCGTTTTAAATGACAGACTAAAGAGACAAACCCCCGTGACAAAAAGGCTCGTCCATCATGCTTATCTAATAATTATTTAATGTATCCGTGCGAGACAATCATAATTTGAATCTTAAAGGAAAACATCCTGCTGGCTGCAGCTGGCTAATTATGTCAGCTAAATGTCTAAAATGTCCAGTCTTAGATTACTGCAGTAATGGAGTCACAACCGCAGTTTTCCAAAGACATCAAGGGAGAGGATGGAGACAAAATGTAAAAGGAAAACTAACAAATTAAAGAAAGTTGTTTTGGATCAACTAATGGACTGAAAACCACATTGAGAGCTTAAAGAAAAACAGAAAAATCATCCATTAAGCCCATTAAGAAGCCAATCACTGCGTTTGGTTGCTTACCAAGTTTGAGCCGGCAGTCCAGAAGAGGAAAAATCCCTCTGGGTCGACTTTCAAGGTCACCAGTGTTGGGGAGCCGCTGTTGGGATCCTGTGTGGCAAAAACACAAGAGTCAGAACAATAAAAACCACTCTGAGTAGTAGCTCTTTGAGGTTCTTTGTCACATTAGTGGTCTAAGTGTTGCATCATAAACTCAAACTTTGCAGGTTTGACGCCTCTTTATGGATTTTAGCTAAATCTGCATGTGTTCCCAACACAGCGAGTTTCAGGACTAAAAGTCACTTTATTCATATTGTTTCCCACCTGAGTGTTTTCTAAATATTACAAGAGGTTTAAGGATGCAACAATTCTTCCTTGAACCAAATGATACGGAAAGTGAATCATTGCATCCCTGAGCATAATCATCACAATCTTAACCTTTTTAACAGCCTAACCTTTAGTTACAATGTTGATGTTTTCTACAAGAGTAACTCTTCAACCGCTTTACGCAGTTAACGCAATTCCAGTGGATCCTGAAGCAGAAAAAAGCAGCTTTGTGTCAATTTGCAAAAGTGTTGCATATTGGTGTATCAGAATCAGCTGAAATTTGGTTATTGCCGTAAACTAGGGGTGTCCAAATCCAGACCTCGAGGGCTGACCTCCTGCTGGTTTTCCAGAAACCCTGCCTTATTTGCTGCTGATTACCTGGATCAGGTGTGTTTAGCCATTAAGGTGCTTCAGTGGCTGGTTGGTTGGAAAACACTGGCCCTTGAGGTCACACCTCACCGGCACCAACTAATAACCACCAGGATCAATGTGGGGTGTCTTGCCCAAGAACACTTAAACAAAGGGGGGCTAGAAGCTGCGATCTTCCAATCAGACATCGATCGCTATACCTCTGCCACCCCAGCATAAGGATGTCAATCATGCACGGCTGGACCTTTATTATTATTAATTAGTTTTTTGTGTTTTTTATATCCACACTCAAGGAGCTTGATTACCAGATTCCCTCCAGTTATCTATCATCGTTAAAGTGACAGATGATTCAATGGCAACAGCTGCCACCGGCATCACCATCAGGTCACAGAGAAGCATTTAACTTTATATTAGAACTTGTAAAAACAATGAAAATGGTAAACGATTTCTGCAGAAATTCAGCCTGAAAGCCGTACTTCACAATATTTAATCTGTTTTATAGTTGCTATAAAGTGGCTAGAACAGATTCAGATTAAGGGAGGTCATATTGTGTCAGATTTCTAATCCGATGGGCTTCCTTAGCTTTACCTTACTGTTTCTATGACTGACTTACCTTGAGTTTGGGGTCCAGTGTTGGCTTAAAGGAAGAAGGCGAGCGAAAGGGATTAGAGTTGAAACAGAAACAGAGAAAACAAGCAGATAGAACTGATAAAAGAAGAAACGGAAGCTCAAAGAGGATTAAAGCTTAATCGCTTAATCGGAGAAAACTGGATAAGGTCTGAACACAGGTGTTTTTTGGTAGATTTTTACATTTAAGCTTAAATTTTTATTTCAGTCTCAACATTTTTGACATTTTTTTCCTCTTTAAAATTAGAAAGTCCACCACCATCTGCTCTTTTGCATTCTCGACTTAAACACCAAACTTCTTCATCACTTTTTCTAAATTAAAAGTTCGTTAAAGTCTGCTCCAAAAGTAATTGGGACAAATACCGGCAACCCCGCGGCCCACACAGGTTAAGAAAATGGATGGAAGTTCAGGACGAAAAGGCTTGCATTAAGCAGCCATATTGGATTTTTTCTTCTACCCGCTGATCGAGTCACTGAAAACGTCACATGCCAGAAACTGAGTCCCTGATTGGTTGGCACATTGATGCTCCACCTCTGATGCATTCTAAGATCTTTAGACTGTGATGTTGCATAAGATGCTGCAGATATTACTTAACTCAAAGAGAAACCAAAGCTTCAAGTCACCTAAACACGAGCCATATAGGAGAAAAGGTTTCAAAAGATGGTCATCTGTATTCAGTTGTCAAAGTTACTTCAACAACCGAGTCCAGATGATCCTTTTTGAAACTTTTCTGCTATGAAACCATCCAGAATCAGTGTTTTGTCTTTAGCGAGCAACCACATTAAATCTTCAAACTTGGTGTTCATTATTTGCATTGTGTTTGCAGCACTTCCTGTTTGTTTTCAGCAGCCCAGGGCGTACGCTCCAACATTTGTGAAAAGCATCAAAAGAAATCTGCCATTTGTTCTGGAGAAGACCCCAACCCTACCTGCCAGGAGTGCAACAATCCTGAAAATAGATCCTCTATAGATACAACGCTTGGAGCGTCCATTAAGGACCGCACGCTGCGGTAAAGAACATTTGCATGATTTGCCTGGAGATGTTTTACATAACTGTCAATCGCTTTCTTGTACTGCTTTTCCCACCAATACAAACACTCTTTCTTGCTTTGAGCATTCTTTCAGTCCTTTGAGTGAAAGTCAACCATCATCTACATAGAAGTGCATTCCTGTTACCACTTAAATTAGGTAGCTAAGAAACCAAAAATTCTTTAAAAATGTTGCCTGGAGATGTATTTGTTCAATCTGTTGAAATCATTGATGTGGTTTAGAGATATGCTTAACTCTTTAACATCTAAATAATACAACCTCTTTGACATCATGCCATACTTGTATGGGGAATCCGTCTCACTGCCATCAGTTAATTTATATGATCTCTGCTGCATCTGTGGTCCGTCCCCCTCCCCTGTGGTTTCCGCAGGAGTAGTTTGTCCTTCCAGCCCCGAGTCATCAACATTCAAAACTTTGGCAATCAACCCCCATGCCCTCTCCTTCCTTGCCAAGTTCTAGCAAGATCATGGTTTGTGTCAGAAATGATGAACTTCCAAAATTAAACTTTCATCGTCCATGACAAAAATCCACAATTGCACGTCAATTTAAATCTGATTTTAGTAATGTTTATTTCGCAAGTTCAATGGAAGTTTTTATTTTAGAAACCCAGACCTGTTTGCCACAAAATTGACTTGTTGATTGACTCGAAATAGAACCGCAGCGTTAAGCTTGCGTTGTGGTGCTATTTTTTGGTGAAAACACATTACAATAGAGTTGGCCAGCAGACGGACCGGTGGAAATCAGCCTTTACTCTTTGAATTGTTCACACGATCAACGGGAATCAGCTGATTCTGAGACGAAGAAAGGCAACTTTTCAATATGCAACACTTTACGTGTTACGATAAGACAATGAAATAACACTAAAGCTAAAACTTGGGTATTAAAGGGTTATTAGCTAATTTCAAATGAAAATGTCAGGTTTACTCAAGAAATATTGGCAGTATATTAATAATGGCGCCCTCATATGCACCTTTGTTTTCAGTTGACACACACCCTGTGGCGTTCTTGAAGTGTGAGAGTGGGTGGTGGGTCTATAATCGGGACTTCACCCCCCACTCTCTAATTATCTACCTCATATGGAGGAAGCGTGTGAAGTCTTGATTCCATCTTTCATGGTTTTATCGTCTGAAACACACCTGCTTAAAGACCATATCTCCTCTTCGTTCTCTAGACGGTCATCTTGATGACCTGTCTCTACCGTTAAATACGGAGACAGCCCCCTATGGCGGATGTTCCACAATCAGCAGCTAATGAGCAGCTCCTTGAAATATCACAGCCTCCGAGGCAAATAAAAACAACAACCATTGTGTTTTCCTTCCATCACACTGACTAACATTGGAGTTGTACAGCAGCAGTCCTTAGAAAAACCAGGAGTGAGAAACTTGATGGCTGTTAGGTATCTACCTTCCTTTAAGTTGCTTTTCTCTGATGCTATAGCCTGTGTGGGAAAGCAGGCTGGTGTGTTCCAACTGCTGCTTTGGCAACATAGCTGAACTGATGACAGGAGGTAACCTTTGGACTTGAGCTGAGGGAAAAATGCTATGTGGAAAAAAACCTAGCCGGACCGCATGGCTATAGATCCAACTGATGGGAATCTGTCCAACGTGTAGCCAACAGGTCTTTTTCGTGGCTACTTCCCCACATTTTTCCATTCCTCTACAGGCTTCATTTCACTTTTCCTCTGTTCGGGCCATACTCCGCATGCAGCAAGTGAACCACTAAAGCTGCTTTTAGTAGATGTTCATCTGAACAAAACCCCCTTTTTATGCTTTTTACAAAGTGGTACGCCTCGTTTCATTTCCGGCTGATTTGAATGCCAAATACTCCCGCGCTGTAGCCGACTGCACGGTCAACCTACAAATTACAGCTCGTCAACAATATGTTGCCCCACTATTTTTGCACCTGCTGAATTAAAGGCCTCCTAATTTGACAAAACCAAACCTATTCACAGCGCAAGACCCATCGGTTTTAGGAGTGGAGAAAATCTCTTGAAGTCAGAAAGCTATTATTTCATGCATTTGACATACTGCTTTTTCAAACCCCTATCAAGTTAAAATAAATCTTAAAAATCCAGCTAAGAATTCAAACTGTACGTTAGTACCTCAATGGTGCTACAATCCAGCTACTACAAAAAATTGAAAAAATTGAGCCAGTGTCTAGGTTTGGCCAACACTTACTCGTCGCAATAATAGATTGTTAGCACAGATAAATGCAGGATTTGCTTAAAATCTCAGCATATTTGTTGTAATTTCTGCACATGCATTCAACAGTCTATTTAGCATAATTGTTGATGTTACAGAAAACAAATTACAAAAAAGAATATTGCTTTTAATCTGTCTTGCCTGGATAAATGAAGGGTAAATAACAAAAATAAATCTGATTTATGTAACAAGATTATATTAATCTGATCATTTCACTGTAGTATTTTTTAAGTGTCAAAGCTTGTAGTAAAACATTTATGCAAGACTTAAAGTGTCCAGAAAATGTGCCTTTTTGAATTCTGCTTTTATGTTATATGTTTTTGTACATTTTATGACAAAGCATATAAACATTTTTAAAGATCCACTCTGATGAAAATATTGTTTTCATGTTCTTTTTTTTTATTTATTTGAAGAAAATTAAGCTTAAATTTTAATTTCTGAGTATTTATGCATTCAATATATTGTGAATCTGAAGCAGATGAAAAAAAAATGGCGTATGAAAGAGCGTAAAGTGGGATATCTCCTGCTAATAGTCCCGCCCGCAACTCAGGTTTTTTTTTTTTACTTATATTAGCATTATTATAATTAAAAGACCACTGTGAATACTTTTAAAATAGATCAAAAGATAATCAGAGTTTTACTTTTAAATGAAAACGTAAGGGTTTTTTTACACACAGATGGTACAAAATCAAAATATTTAAAGGGGATGTTTGGATTTGAGACGTTAATATACAAGTTTGACTCGCATCAAAACACAAGCCGAGACAGCTGGAAGTGAAAAAAAAAAGTGGAAACACATTTAAAAGTCAAGGAGTAAACTAAGCAAATGACAGGAAGCAGACAGACCCGCAGAGGAGGAAAAGAGAGCAAAGAAATGACAAAATAATGAATGGGGAAGAGATTATGTGCAAGATACACAGACAGCCCGGCTGGAAGTGAATGACAGCCCAATTACTAGCGGAGTCAGAGGGAAGGAGTGAAGAGGAGCGGTCCCGATGTCAGCCCCACACTTCACATGTGGCTGTGGTTGACCTTGCACCTCTCTCAGTCCATCCATCCTGCACTCGTTTCTCACCAGTCTGTCAGGATGTCGGCAGCGTTTCTCGACGCAGCGTCAAACGTTTAGTCTGTGTACTCTGACTTCCCTCTAATCTAATCCAAGAATCTTTTCTGTCTTTGTTGGTTTGACATCTTAATGGCGTTTACAAAAGCTTAAAATTGTACTTTTCAAGCTACTTGTGTTTCTATTTTGTCCATATCTGTACCAAGCTGTTCCCTAAAATTCGACAATAAGAAATATAACTAAATGATTTTTTTTAAAGTAATTTGAATATATGTATATATTTTAACAATTAGAAGACTAAATGTTAAAACAGTTTGGCTCAAAAATGTAAAAAAAAAATCTCCTTTAAAAAATTTGCCACCAGTTTTAACAAATTTTAACCTTTTAATAACTTAAAAGTAAAATGTTACAAACATTAAAGTCAAGGCATAGAAGCTCACATGTACCTGTTTATATTTAATTTTGAGCTAAGTTTCACAAGTCTAAATGTAAGTCATATGTCAAGTCTATTAGCAGTAACTTCAAGCCAATTTTCAAGTCTGAAGACTTACATTTAAAATAATATTTTATCGTCACATATTGTCATAAAACTACTTTTAAGCAGCTTCTGGGGCCACAAAAACAGGCACTTGGTGTTTCTATGTTCTCA
>NC_050529.1:12547037-12571489 GCF_002922805.2 Oryzias melastigma | reverse complement strand
AAAAAAAAAAAGCTTAACATTTTTATACCTGACTTCCACATGAAAATAAAATTTAACAAATAACCTGATTTGCAAGTCCCAGGTTTCAAGTCTCAAGTCTAAGGGTTGAGACTCAAGTTTCTGCGTGTAAAATTTAGGAGTGAATTTAAGAGTCCGAGTCTTCCGTCCAAGTTTCCATCTGTGTGTCAAGGCCTTTAACCAAAGCTTCAGTACAAAAACGCCATGTAAAAAAAAGCAGTTTAAACCAAAGTACAAATTAAAGTTTTTTTAAAGCAAAATTGATCTCTGAAAATCTTAAATTGGTATAAACGTTTGGAAGAACAACTTTACAGTTTGGCTATTGTGCTTTGGAGATTCATAAAAACAACAATATTACTGCACTTAAAGTCAGTTTTCAAGACTCTATGCTAACATGTTAGCCTGTTGAGAGTGAAAGCTCAAGTCTACGGTCTCAGAACATGCAAACACATGGCGACCTATATAAACGTTTTTCAGCAAAATCGGCAGGTAGCTGTGCAGTGGCATTTGTATCAGGAGTCAGATTTATACACGCCTCGCTGTGTCTGTAGAAGTTTTTAGAAGAAGTTTACATTTTTTTGACATCATTTAGTGATTGCATGCTTGGCGGTCAAGTGATGGAAGTCCAGTGACAGGTGAGTGGCAGGAAGGCAGCAACGCGATAATTGACTGATAGGAGGGTCTTCAAGTTCCCTAAAATCGTCTGATAGTCGATTGATTTTGGACTGCCACCCTCCAGCCACCTTGCTGCCAGAGTGCTGCCATCTCACTGCCACCGTCTGATTATCAGACATTACCGGACATTTACAGATCGACCAGTCAAAGCTGCCGCCAGACGGCGATCCGGCTACCACCACCTAGCTCTTGGCTAATTTTGTCATGATGTCATTGTCGACGCCTGATGGCTTCCGCCTACATTCATGACAATTTTCAAAGAAAAAAATGGGCGACGGCATGATATCTTGAAGATTCTGCTGATGCCTTGTGACAGAAGCATTGGCACCCATAAATACAAATTTAAAATACATTTTAAAAAAAAGGACATTTAGGCTTGACAGTCCATCTGCGTTCACACTGAACGGAAACACACCAGAGTTCACTTTTTAGGTCTACACCTGCTAGATAAAGCGAATTATCAGATGTGTGTCTACAGTTGCCGTTTCCTCGTATTTATAATTTATGAAGTCCTGCACAAAAAGCATCCCTCGTCAATGCAACTTGAAATTCCAGAGTAAAACTTGGCCTGTACTGAGAGTAAATTGGAAATATTTGCTCAAATATGAAACTTTTGCTTCAGTGTTTTCATCTGCTGCGCAGCTGAACTGACCTTCAACGATCGGGTAAAAAGGAACTGGAAACAGTCCAATAGCCACACACAAGCGGCTGTTCCTGTGTTCCTGCATCTGTCATGTAAATGTTTTATTTACGTTTCCACATGCGCAGGATGTTTTTCAGTTCAAATAGGGAGGGCGGCACTAAGAAAGACCCCACAGTTGTGGTTGTCAAAGTTTACACCTTTTTTGTGTGTGTATTGTCTGTAGGGTTTAATTATCCTAGCTTGACGAAAGGAGACTATTTGAGTTCCATTTTGACTGCTCAGGTCACGAGTTTGTAAATATTTGAAAGTGTTAACTCAAAATTTTGTCAGATTTAACTCGGATTTTCAAAAGAGAATTTGTTTACAGGTCATGATTCAAACAAATCAAATGATGATATTGGAATAGAGAATTCTGGGAAATCCAATCTGATATTGCAATAAGGATATGACTAGCAATACGTTAACATATTGCAAAACAAAAAATAACTTACAGATCATTTCTATTTCACTGTAACAGTTTTATTTAAATAAAAGTCAACTCATACTACAAGTCTCAATAGAAGACAGGTGAGAATTTGTATGGCGGGTAAACACACCAAAGATCAATTCTCTACTTTTCTGTTAATAATGGGCAAAACTAATACGAACAACAATTACAAACAATGTAGGTGGTGTGCGCTTCGGATTTTTTTTTTTAAAACATAAGGTAATAATTTATCACAGCTGATATTGTGATGTTGATAAACTTTTGATTTATTGTGCAGGTCATCTTATATGAAAAGTTCATTTTCTCCACATCAGAATCATTTTTTCCTACACATTCTCACTCCAAACTCGTCAAATATGGACTAACAGTTCAGGCCACCTCCACGTTACTTTTTAGCATTTAGGGTAACTCCAACTCATGTTTTTTTGACGTGCTGGTTAGTCCCATTGAATCAAGGGTCCTCAATTCTCTAACCTCGGTACCCGTATGGAGTTAGGGTACTGATCTAGTCCCATTCCGGTATCGAGTTAAGGTACCAGTCCGTGTACCGGTACTGGTCTGGGTCCCAAGGGTCAGGGACACCTGATTAACGTATGCATTTATTCCCTGTATGTGGCCTGGTAAAAAGCAGACAAGTACTGGTTCACAACCCGGAGGTTGGGGACCCCTGATTTAATGGGAACACCCAGTACGTCCAAAAACGACAAGATGGGGACACCCTAAACGTCAACAAGTGGCCAGAACCATCCGTCCCTATATGAGGAGTTGGGAATGAGAATGTGTGTTAAAGAGTTAAATAGATTTCTGTTTGTTTATTTCAAAAAGCTTATATACATACAAAATAAACTAATAAATCTGCTTTAAATCCATATTCAGCTGATTCAAACTCACCTTTTATGTCTCAGAGTTTGTTCAAGTTAAATTTCAGACTTTTTAGGATCTTTTTAAGGTCATGCATATCAAAAACTTAAGACCAATTTCTCAGTATTTTATTCAATTTTTTTTTTTTTCATTTTATGATCAAAACTGAAGTTTCTTATTTTGTTTGTGGTCTGATGCTTTAGTGCACTTTTTTTAACTAGTTGTTGACATTCAGCGTATTGGTGCTTAATGATTTGTTCTGCCTGTTTATTTCCATTACTTGATCAAAATAACTGTGGATGAAAATTTAAATTTTCAAAGAGAAATGTAAAACAGAGATGTTTCAAACAGCACAATTATCAAAGCTTTTTTAGAAAGGTATTATTGCCAAATTCATAAATGTAATTTTTTTAAGACCCCACAGGAACCCTGTAGCACTAACACCCCAGCAAACCATAAGGCCGCTCTGTGAACAAACAGCGTCTCTGCTTATTTAATTGGTTGTTGAGCAGGAATTTTAACTGAATTCCCACTGGAATTTGTCTAAATTGAATTGCGGCCAGACTGGAGAGGGCGGAGCCGGAGAACCAGTGGCACAGACAAAAAAAAGGAAAATGGTTTCACTCTGAATGGAGCTGTGCAACAATCTTAAACAGGAAATCATCCAACCCAAAAAAGAAAGAAAGAAAAAAAACACAGAACAAAACAGTCCAACACATGGGAGTGAATGTGTGCATGAGCCAAAACACAGAAGACAGAGTCAATTTGGAATTCCTTCCTGCTCCTCCTCCTCATTTCATGAGTCAGTTGTGAGTTTTTGACTTCATGGGCCGCCCTAAAGGCCACTGAGAAACAGACGTTTTGTTGCAGCAACAAAGGATTTTCACGTGGAGACTAAAGGAGCTGAGTGGGCTGATGAGAAGGAGCTGAAGGAGGGCGAGACGAGGAGCACATGTGAGGACAGAGCGACAGAAGAGACGGGACGGGTCCAGAATTGGGGTTTTCCTGTAAACAAACCGCAGCAGCCTGGAGCTCTTTCTGTATGTCCTCATTCTTATCTGACTGCACTAAACCTGTTCAGACTCGAGAGTGAGAACTGATCCGAATCCAAGCGAAAAGAGTTGAAGGACAAAAAAAAACCTGTTTTACAGCTCATCTGTCAAACGCCTTTCTGTAGCAGCAGGCAGCTGTCAGAATAAAGTAACAAAACAAACTGTTTTTAGTTCTTTTTGTTGCAGCGAATGGGGCTTAATTTAATTTTCTGCATAAATGAAACAACACGGTTATGCTCAATTTGATAAGAAAAACCTTGAAAGTCTCCGGAGTCCGTACACACGGAACACTGCATTTCCATGCAAACGTACAGCAAGGTCTGCCCACACATCCGTTCACCATCATCAAAGTCATTTAGGCTACAAAAATAAATAATCCGTGGCACCTGAGCAGACGCTAAAAACTCGTAATCCCAGATGGGAAAGCATGTTTGATGACTAATGTTTATAAAGGCCATCAAAACTAGAGAAATTTGAATTTGGCCACATTTTTTTATGCTTCGATGCCACAGATATTCAGGGAAAATGTATGTATGCGTACACGCTATCACTTTTTTTTATTATTATTTAATTTGCAAGGATAAAAGGGAGAGCAAATACTTACATGACAAAACTAGAATCAAAGCATGCCTTTATGGCAAAGAAAAGAAGAAAAATCACCAAAAACTCAATCAGATATGTGAGATCATAGTTGGTAACGGTTGTATTCTATGCCTTTTTGGAACGATCTAAGGGGTACCAGCGACCATTCCCATTGATTTGATATGGTCATGTCATAAACTGCGTATGAAGCTCCTTACACTTCATTTTAATGCCTTTCAGGTAATTTTTATAATAAACTTAAGTCTCCAAGCAATGGTTTTCAGCTCAAATTCTACCCAAAAAAACTCAATTTTTTGGTTAAACTACAATTTTGTTCTCATTTTAAATGTAAAAATGATAAAGTTGACATTCTTTGAAAAGTCATGGAGCCAGGTCAGTTCACCAACTAACCACTAGGTGGCTTTTTACATCGGCTTTGGTTTCTATTTCTAATAATAATTTAAGCTTTATTGTTGTCATTTTATGCTTCATCGCCTTGGTTGCAGAGGATCTGGAGGCCATTCTGTGTATTTTGTCATTTTATTTTTAATCCAGTGAAGCACTTTGTGTTACTGCTGTATGAAGTGGTTTATAAATAAAGTTTGATTTAAAAAGCATGAAATTCACCATTCTTGCTTGTGTGCTGGTGAAATTAGAAGGTTCTGATTGACCGAACACACCTGATCCAACTAACTAGAAGCAAGTCGGTGGACCTCAAGGATCTATGTTGGGAAGTTCTTTATTTCTAAGTTCCCCTTCACATGATTCGTCACCCTCTTTGTCTTGTTTTCTCCTAGACTCCTTAGGAAACAGAACATTTGGACACCGTGTCTGCATCGGCTGTCTGTATTAGCCTTTGTGGCGCGGCCCTCCAGCTAATTTAATGACATTAGTCCAATACAATTCCTAGGAAAAAGCAGATCATATGTCAAATTAAGCCCATCAGACCGCCCACGCTTACTATGCTGTCCGAATAAACGCCACCATTACTGATCTTACATTAGCTGCAACAGGCACGTTCAGACTAAACGTCTCTAAGAGCTCTCTGAGGGTTACGGAGCGAGAAGCGTGCTGTAAGGCCGTGTTCTCTGGTCATAACCACAGATGGAGATGGTGCAGAAGGTGGTGGAAAAGTCAAAGTTTACCAACCGTCACATAATGCCTTGGTAAGTCCTGGACTGTGCGGTCAGTTTAAGGTTTTTCTCTTTAATCACCAACATCTAATGCAAAACAGGAGAAGATTGCTTCAACAACTAAGAAGACAGGCTGTAATACTCTTGAAATGGGATGGAGACTCAGTGTGAGCAGTGGGAACGCTAACTCAAAGCAGTTATAATAAGCCTTAGTAACAGGGGTTAATTCGTACGGATGCTGCGGGTTCTTGGGCTGTCTAGGCCTATGTAGGGTCAAAGACAGGAGTGGCTGTATCATAACCCTCGTGCTATCCGAGGCATGTTTACATTAAAAGTGGGGTCACCTGGATTTATCACTGATTTTTTTATCTTCACTGGTGGCCATAGCGGACATAAAAACCTTTCCACCTTTGTCATGGGAGGGATCATATATCACTATAAGGGTGGGGTCATTTGAACCCCATAATAGCCCCAACTTTATAAAAAGGGCTGTGACTCAGCTCCGGCGTCCAGCGAAAATTTGAACCCAACGAAACTAATTTGGAGCAGCGGAGTGCCACACTATGCGCCACTTTTGACGTTTTGGGTGTTCCCAACTCATCATTTTTTGACGTGCTGGCTGTTCCCATTATATCAGGGGTTCCCAACCTCCAGGTCACGAACCGGTATCGATCAGAGGGCCGCTTGGTACCAGGGCACAGACAGGGAAATAATCCATTCACTAATCAGGGGTCCCCAACCCTCAGGACTTGGACTGTTACCCTAACCTGGTACTGGTTCTGAGTCCGTTATCCTGTCTGGTACTATTTCCTGAGGGTTGGGGACCTGTGATTTGAAGAGAACAGCAAGCGCAACAGAAAACTACAACTTGGGGACACCCAAAACATGACATGGAGGGGCCCCGAACCATACGTCCATAGATGACAAGTTTTGAATGAGAATGTGTAAGAAACTTAAGTGCTTTTAGGATACTCACACAAACTACAAAATCTGTGTGACATGCCTGCATCTCACCAACTTCCCCCTTATGTGTTCTATAAGTATCCACTACAACCTGTTGCCTACAGCATGCCGGTATAAAGAAATGTGCATGCATATTTTCACTATTCAGGCCAAACAGTCTACAACCCTACCATTTCCTATGGACCATCTGTATACCCCTTACCCGTCTTTCACCCTCAGACCATATCCACCCGTAAGAACAATTGTGACAAGGAAAAATCATGAATTTAGATCTCCACAAACGACTTCAAGCACATTCAGTCTCATGATATCAATCAACAATGCAGGTTATTTTTTATCAGCTCCTTGCGTTCATTCGTGGACTCCAGAGAGGCGTTAGGAATAGTGGGGCAGAAAGATAAGAAGGTTGGGTGGGAGGAGGGGGCTGTACACGTTTCTGAGCGTTACACTTAATCAGCAGCGTAACCATTTCCTGGGAATTCCCTTTGAGAGACTAACAGAGAGAAGGCTGTGTGGATGAGGGAAAGGAGTCCAATCGACGTGCGGATTTGAGGTTTCTATGACATAGTTGGAGCAGTCAATAGAGGTGCGTTACAGTTCCTCTGCTTTGGTGCACTTGAGCTTCCTAAATTGAAGTCCCACTCCGATCATCTTTTGATTTATTGTCAAAGCGTTTCTTATGATTATGCAGTTGTAAGCCTAAATCAAACTAGCTGTGTTGTTTTCTAGAACATAGTTTCTGCAGAGCGGCAAGAGTACATTAGAAATTCAACTGAGTCGTGGGCAAGAATATTGGCATGGAGCCCCCACTTCCCATCATCCATCAGTTTGCACTTTCTCCTACTAGCCTATAGCCCTTCACAACCCCAAACTATCATTACCAGGGCAACAAAAACATTTTTGGAGCTATCCAGTCTTACGGTTTTGAGCCAAATGCCAACTCTGACCAGGAAGACGATCATGACATGGATCTACTCATCTACAAGTGGGTGCATCAGAATGGGGCGGAGCAAGGACCATATTTACAATCTTTTTCGAACACGATTCCACCTGATTCACAACAATTACTCAGAAATATAGTTTTAAGCTTAATTCTCTTTGTGTGTCTTCCTTTGTCAAAAAATGCAACAAGAACAGGTATAGACAGATTTTCATTTGTATAGGTCTTCAAGGAAGCTTGTGCTCATTTAATCTTTAGTCGGAGGAGTTTTCTTGAATAAAAGTGGATGTTTAGGCCCTAAAATCTCCCCCAAAAACTGTCCGAGACGTCTATTAAAGAGGGAAAAATATAATTTGGAATGTGAGTCCTGCAGTTTGAACCCTTCCTTGGGTTAATCATTGATTGTGGGCACACACTTCACTCCCTGCTCTGTGATCAAACCCCTGGTGACCTTCAGAGCTCAGGTGCAACCAAAGGTCAACGTCTGGGTCAAAAACCCAAGCAAAGGTGGGTCAGGAAGGGGCACTTTCAAAGACCCCCCTCCTCACCTGCGCACAGGTGAGTTTCTGTCCTCCGCCCATGAACTTCTGAACAGAACCTGGGAAAACCGGCTGGACGGGGGTTTATGGACCAAACCGGAGTGTCTGATATCTCCCTGTACAGTGGCTCCTGTGTTCACACACCTGCACCTCACCACCCCTTAGCCAAGTCGCTCTCACCTCGTCCCATTTGATGAACTTCCCGCCCCTCTTCAGCTCCTCGTGCACGCTGATGGGCTTCAGCTGCAGCGCGTGGACTCCCGGCTTGGCCCCGGCCATGACGAGGGACTCCCTGCCCCGGGCGCCGACGCCTCAACCCCGCTACAGCGCTGGACTCCTCCGGAGGAACAACAGGCTCGTCTTTTTATCCCACCTTATCACCCGGAAGAGCCGACCGGGACGCCGAGCTGGAGGGGGTGGCTTTTTCAAGTTATTTTTTTTCGTATTTGGTTTTAAACTCTGTACACCCCTGTCTTTAGAAGTTTGCGAGGCTCGGCGAGTTTGAAGAACATGAAATCCACGCGCGAGCTCGCTGTCCCGCCGCTCGTCTCATCCACGCAACGCGGCGGCTCGTCTGGAACTCCTCCTCACCTCCTCCTCCTCCCGTATTACCCCCCAAACTTTGATTCAGACGTGTGTTTATATCCTCGAGGATTCCTTTAATCACGCACTTGAGCCCGCGGAGATCCCTTCCTTCCTTCCGTCCTTCCTTCCTTCCTCGCGCCCTTCCATCTGAGCCGCGCGCGCGCTCCAACTTTCTCTGCTTCCTCCTCACTCTCTTGTCGCCTCTGAGGCGTTTCTTCTCTTCTGCTCCTCCTCTCCTCCCAGCATGTTTTCTATGAGGAAAAAAGGGCGCCCCTTAAAAAAAAGGAGGGATGAGTGAAAGAGAGTCACTCATAAAGAGAATTTAGGGGGAAGTTAGTGATAAGTTCCTCTGCCTGCCCTGTTCTGCCTCTCCTGTAAAACATGTCTGCTTTTTTAAACTGCATTTCCTCATCAATATTTACTGAAAACATTAACATATTTTTTCATTTGCTTTCCTGATTCCAAGTTCCTCAATTGATCAAAACAGCTGCTAAAACTTAGAGAAGAAATGCATTTCTGTCAAATTTTCTGCCTTCAAATAATCAAAACTTACATTTAAAACACCAAATATTTAGAATTTATTTTTATTAGAATATTAAAAAGTGACTATTTAGGTCAGGGTTTGGGTTATAGTTAGGGTTAAGGGTTAAAATATGCATGGAAACATATATTGTCTATCAGTTTTTGTTCTTGGTTGCATGTAAATATACACTGAAAAAAGTGAAAAGTTGGATTAATTAACAAAAGCTCTGTAATCTGTGACATTTAAAAATATGATTTTTTATCACATAAAAAGTTTGACTTGAGTCAACCATCTGCCCAAATTTTTAGTTAGATGAAAACGAAACATTTTAAATGTAATAATTTAACAAAATGTTG
Organism: Oryzias melastigma; assembly: GCF_002922805.2. Classification (NCBI taxonomy): domain Eukaryota; kingdom Metazoa; phylum Chordata; class Actinopteri; order Beloniformes; family Adrianichthyidae; genus Oryzias; species Oryzias melastigma. Next base: position 12,562,132 of record NC_050529.1, on the reverse strand, counting down.
TTAATTGATCCAATGTTGCATTTTTTACTGTGTGCGTGCAAATAACACTGGCCAACTTTTTCCCCCCAAAATTGTGTGGAACTGTAAAATTTGTCCAACTGCAAGCTTTGCTATAAAAAAAAAATGGTCGTCAAGCCTTAGGTCCTGTGGGTATCCCATATTATTTTTAAAACTTCCTTTGGATAACCTCGACAAGTCAGTTTTTGTTTTGTACTGAATATTTACCTTTTTTTTTTTTTTGAGCCCCTTAAAAGATTTTGGTCCGTCTAATTTTTTTTGGGTGGGGGGGGTGGGTCAACAAAAAACCTCAGTTGCTAAGGAAATCCCAAAATTTACTTTTGCTAATTCTTTTAAAAATCACATAGACTTGTCTGTCACCCTCTGGCAACTAAAAAATGAAATGGTTGCTATGGAGATAAAACAATCAGAAAACCCACCATTTTGAAAAAAGTGTTTTTTTTGTTGTTTTTTTTAATTTGTTACATCCAGTTCTGACCAGGGTGATTGGGCCAGAAGGGGGAGGAGCCTCTCAGGCGGGCCAGACATTGCCATTTGCGGCTTTAATTTTTTTTTTTTTTCCTCTACTTGGCCTGAACAGAAGCATAGTAAACAGATACGAGTTGAAGGCAGATGTTAGGGGTTTTTGAATCTACAGGAGGTGTATATTTGTATAAACCCCTTTTGTATTGAGGATAAACTTCTTGTATATTTATTATATTTGTGTACATTTCTTTTTGGACCAGATGGAAAACAGAAAACTGAGAGGAAATGGGATATTATAGATTGGGGATATGGGTACAGAAAAGCAAAAAAAAAAGACTTATAAAGCAGCTGAAGCTTTTTGAGGAAGCAGCTCATTTGCTTCCCTGCTAAAAACCAGAGAGGTGTAGACTTTCAATCCGACATATTCAAGTTACATGCAAACAAAACATTAAAAAGCTGACACTAGAACTCAAATAAAACCGTACGGACTGTTTTTGTTTAACCGCTGTAGCGTATAGTGCAGACACGTGAGTTATTTTTATGTTCTGCAGTTCCCTGCAGGGTGCAGCTTAAAGCGTTTTACCTACAAAGGCAGATTAAGAGAATGTTTAATAAGCGGCGACAGCAAAATGTGCATAACAAACAAAAATAAAAGTGATTTAGATGAGCGGGTGTGAGGGTAAGTGGGGCCTGCAGGGTCGCATATCATGTTTTAGGAGTGTTACAGTGTGATCCTGACCAAATCCAGCTGCTCAGGAACATCACAACTTGCACACTTTTTTGGCAGTTGTTGTCATTCTCCAGCTCCATAACTACACGGACAGGAATGTCTGCTATGCTGCAGCCTGCTGACTGACTGACTGACTTGAAACAGCAAAAAAGGACAAACCATAATAATCAAGAAAAGTTATAGTGATCCCAAATAAGATTGCAGAATCCCCAAAGCAGAACAACTTGTGTTTGTGTACACTGCAGCACAGGGATATTGTTTTATAATCCAGGAAGTAAACAGAATGTTAACAAACTAGATGGACAAGCACAATATGCTAAGGGGTGCTACTACAACAAGACACCTCAGTCATGAATATACACACATTTGGCTAAACAATGATGTGTTGTGCTCTGCATATGAAGTGCACGCACCTGTGATTCTCCGCTGTCCTCAAACAAAAGCATCTCCTCTTCATGTCTCTCTGTCATCTCTATCAGTTAATCCTGCTGCTTTTGTCCCTCCAGACTCATCTGCAGCTGCAAGCAACCAAGACAAGTCATGAAAAAGAGGAATATTTTGTAAAAAAAATGCTAAAAGTATGTGTAATTATTTTTTTCTCTGCATGGTGGAAGATGTTTCAATATTTTGTTTTTTAAAGTTAGAACTCTTAATATGGAGAATACCATCCACTCTTCTACAGAGGCAAGTTCCAGTGAGGCCCCAAATCCTGGATGAACCCATCCAGACTGCAGGAAGCAAAGGGTGTTGCTGCAAATTTGCATTTGTTGTCTTTAAAACGGATTAACTCGCACTGTTTCGGGTGTGACCACGAGACCCCAGGTAACCTAAGTTATCCGGAAGCGAGTCTACATGCACTTTAGAAACATGGTTTCTGGAAATGTAATCCAGCTTTTCATCTCTGTTTAAAGTTAATGAAAAAAACAAGTTTTATTTATAGCTAACATTTGTTAAAAAGCAGCTAAATTAACCCATAGCAAAAAGAAGTAGGGATATACTACAAGTATACTTACTCTATTCTAAAAGTGAGGTAGTATACTTGAAGTTTATTTTTTTGTAAACTTAGTATCTTCCAATTTAGTCTGAAGGAGTATTTAGTTACTATACTCCCTTCACTACATGTACATGCAGTATACTTACTACACTCTTGCTCAAGTATACTTGGGGGGGAAAAGGAAAATATACTGCAAACTTGTTCTTTAAATATGAATTTTGATGGATGTGTCATGTTCAAAAAGACAGTACTTCCTGGCTGAGGTCCACATCACTTTTAGGAGTTATATTTAATATAAAAAAAACAAAAAACTTTAACTAAGCGCCAGTTTGTAGCAATGGAAATTTCTAGGTCGACCAAAAATTGCAGCTCAACTGGTGGGTCCACTGAGAGAGGCCGCACTGACTTCAGCCTAAGATGGCAATTAGCAAAAAAAAAATAGTCAACTTTTAAGGGAATAGTGTCTGATAAATTGAGGTTTTGATTGTTGCAATATGTGCCCCAACATGTTGCCATTTTGATCATTGAGAGGCAGAAGAAAGCTGGTTTAAACAGCTTTTAAATAAAAGTTACATTAAATGTTTCATAATATATTATAAAAAGGATTTTTTTATTTTTAAACAGGATTATTTTTAATAAAATATTATAGAGAAAAAGCTCACTCATTGGTGTTGATATGGGAAATATTTCTACATTTTAAAAAAAGTTTTTACTGATGAAGAACTCACTTTATATATAAGATTTCCATCTATTTTGAGCACTTAGAATGAAAGTTTCCTTGTAAATACGAGCCTTTGAAATGTTTATACTTTAAAAGCGGCTTTAAATCTAAAAGATTAAGATTTTCGAGGATATGCAGAACGAAAAGAAAGTTTCATAGTGAAAGAAGGAAAAATATTGGGGAATTTTGAGAGATGGAGGATAGCCAGTTAGAGATTAAATCGTTTTCTGTTATGCTGAAACACAAGGAAGTGAGTTGTTGCAGCTTTCTGTTTCACATACACAGCCATAAGTTGGAGGTGAGAATTAAAAGGCAGTGAACCGAGACAAAGTATGAGGAATGGGGAAGCTTTTTCTACTGTTTGGTTTTCAAAATGAAAATAGAGAAAGAAGGTGGGGCTGAAAAGGAAAGGTAAGGAAAAGGACACCACCCAACTTTCCCTATATCTGCAGCAGTCAGATCTCTTTTTACACCAGCAAGGACTCACAAAGACACATTGTGTAGACACAGGGATATTCAGTGTCTGCCCTCTGCACACACACATAAGCAGAAGCGGGCACAAAAATGCTCAGTGTACACTTTTTTTCTTTTTTTTTAATAGCAAAAGTCCGTCAAAAGCAGGAATAAAAACGTAATCAAATTCTTCTCTATGGTTCTGAGATTTTGGATCTAATAGCATTTTGAAATCTGGACCAGTCTTTTACAATAAAAACTAAAAAAGTTAACTTTTTTTACGCTTTTTATTATATTTTGCTTTTTTTCTGGGACATTTTTCTAAATTTCACAAACATCTTTTCATGCATTCATTTTATTTAATACTTGTCAAGTTTATTGCTACAGAACTGATCAAATCCCGCCACCTAGTGGCCTTTTGATGCTGATTGTGCAACAAACCATAGAAATGTGGACATTCTGGTTTTATCTCTGCTGCAAGAATGCACAGGGTGTGACTCCCTGTGCGTGTGTGCGCACAAGATCAACCCCAATGCAAAGCATGGTTGTGTTTGTGTAGAGAAATCACAGTAAATGCTCTGTCAACACAACGACCCATGACAATGCAAGGCGATGATTTCATTTGTCTAATTGAATGTGGCGTGTAGCCCTGGGCAAGTTTTTTTCTTTTGCTTCTCGTGATTTATTCTTTAAAACTAAATCATCATTATTCACATGAACTACTTTGTTGATTCTATTTTCTTTTATTTATAAGAGATCATCGTTTTTGTTGTGACAATTCAAAGCCAGAAACCTGACTAGACCTGCACAATCACTCTTTACCTACTGTAATTTTATATCACCACTAAAAAAATATTAACTTTAACAGAACTTATAAAAAAAAAACAAAAAAACTAAAACACATTTTTACCCTAATTTTCAGTTGACTCAAACAACTCATTTTAGCCAGAACAGGTATGTTTTCTGTTCAGGTTTCCTCCCACAGCCCAAAAATGCTTTTTTTATGGTTTTATTTTTTAGGTTCACTGATGATTTTAAACGTTGGGATAGGCTCCAGCAACCCCGTGATCCTGAAAGAGATTTAACTGGTCCAGCAAATATTTAATGTTGTCATTTACAAATTATAAAGTTTTATTATTAAAATTGTATATATGTTTTTTTGGTTTAGGACATTTTGATCTCAAAACTGTGGCTTTTGTTCACAATATGAGGAAAATGATGCTTAAATTTCCTGTTTTGTGCACAGTTTTGATTTTTTTATGAATTGATTTTAGCTTTTTTAACTGTGGGAAAAGGTTTATTTTTTTAATTATTTTTTTACTTTTGTAGAAATTGTTGTGATAGTGGCTCATTTTTTAAGGTTTTTATATTCTTTTTTGTATATATATGTACTCTGTAGTGCCAAAAGGAAGGAACAGCTTGACAGCTCCACTGTGTGGTTGATAAATGTCATTGCAGGAAAAAAAAGCAGACGACAGTACACAAATAAATCTAATAATGCTGGGTTTTCAATATCTATAAATAAAAAAAGATGACTTACATTTTGTAATTAGTTTTATAATAATGAGCATTCATGGAAATAAACTAATTGATGTTTTTTAGAGGAAATAGAACAGCAGTGAAAAGCTCAGAATCTGCAGGAAATTGACCCGAAATGAATAAACTTGACCTCTTTGTTGCCCTTTGTCTTCCACATCTCACCAGGAGAGAGATCTTTGTTTAAAAATGAATTTTTACTGTCAATTTGAAATTCAGAGCTCCATATGTTTTCACATTAAACGGTGTGGAGCTCAAAGTGCTATAGTTTGTAAGTGAAGATCCAGGTGAAACACTAGTAGTGACATTCATCATGTTGTGAAAGAAATATTTTTTTTGCAGATATTTAATATTAACAGTCTGCAGGACCATCATCAACACCAATGGGATAGCTTAGAATCTAAATTTAGGGTTTAGAGCTCAGAGTTGGGCTGTACGATGGCGCTGTGGTCTCACAGCGAGAAGCTCCTGGTTTGAATGCCGACTGGGACCTTTCTGGAGTTTACATGTTCTCCCCGAGTATGTGTGGGTTTCCTCCGGACACTCCAGCTTCCTCCCACATGGCGTTGAAACATGCTTCACTGGTTACTCTGAAAGTCTCCCTGGACAAGTGAATGTGTGGGAGTGTTTTTGTTTCCTGTGACAGACTGGTGACTTGTCCCAACAGTAGCCAGGATAGGCTCCGGCAACCTCGTGACCCCAAGGGTTCCAAACAAATAACATTTATTATTATAATTTGTTATTAAAAGGGTTCGAGCGGGTTAAAAAAATGAAAGAATTGAGCTCAGAGTTGATCTAAGATGGCTCCAGTAACAGTGACTGTACTACTACATTCACACCAGGCTCAGAATCACACGTTGGCAAGCTTTTACCACTGTTTTTGGACTATATGTTCAGAACTCTGAACGCATGCTTTGACCAACCAGGAATATAATTTTTTTTTGCTTTTTTGTTGTTTGTAGAGTTTGTAGAGTTCATTTTGAGCTAAAGAAATCAAATGAATTTTGCAGCACTTGGGGGCGGGGCATTGCCCACCCCTGCACATGCTTGGATCCGGCCTTGGCTCTCCCAATCCTCTTGCAGTTTGTCTCTTTTGTCCATTTTATTAGAGCTCATAGCATGACTTTTATCTGCTCCACAGACCGCTTTTTCTTGATCATCAGCATTTTTAAAGTTTCCCTTTAGTATCTCAAACAAACAAAAGTCCACTCCTTCACACAGTTAAAGCCCCGTGTCTGCTTTGTTCCTACATCCCTCACAGGCATCTTGACCTCCCGTTCAGTGCTTACTCAGCTGTAAGTCTCAGACATGCTCGCTGAATTATTCAAGTTTTCATGTCTTGTTGCCATGGTTGTCTGGGACATGGCTGGTTATGACACGCACATACGTGCACAGGCTTTTGTGATCCGACCACCCTCCTGTGTTCGCACCAAAGCAGGTACCAGGGAGGGGCCTCCTGATCCTCTCCTTCTGTTATTGAAACTCTGGTTTTTTGATTAAACAGCCCGGCTGGGGTGCTGGGCTCCCCGCTGTTAAACCCCCGACTGTGGAGGAATGTGACGGCTTTTACATTAATGGAACACCTTCACTTTACTGGAGCTTTCTCCAGCGCACGGAGGAATCCCAAACGGCTTCATTTTAACTCCAAACAGGACAGTGGAACAGAAACAACAAAACATTTTGATAATCAGGATGTTTTTGTGAAATTCAATCTTATATTTTCACCAAGTGTGAGAGGGAGGCGGCAGACTTTCACATATAGATTTCACACTTTTCCTGGGGGGCTTTTTGACACTTTTGAAAACATTCAGAAGCCAAACAGGAGAGCAGCTGGGAGCCTGGGAAAACGGACGATTTGTGTAAATGTTGTGTGTGGATTAAGCAGCAGGAACTGCGGAGTAATGGAGCACACATTGCCTCATAATAGGGTATTATGGGGGATCGGTTTGTCAAAGGTCAGGCCGTTCAGTCGGTCCAATAGGTCAGCGTTGTTAGCGGAAGCATTTGATGGTGGGAGTACCCAGGAGCGGTGCCAAAAGTGTTGAACAAAGAAACACAAAGAAGACACAAATGGAGATCCCATCATTATCACTGACCCCAAAAGGCCAGAAGTCCATACTTGTTAGTATTTGGTAGAGTAGTTGGAAGAATGATCAGGATTCGGGCTTAGAGAAGTCGTCGTTTGGAAAAGTTTTCAACTTTTCCCCATTTTTTGAAGGAAATATGAAGATCCAGCTTCTGTATTCTCTGGAAAGACCAGCTGCCCTTATTGTGCATTCCATTTGCTTCGTGAAGTTTTCATATGGAATGCCCCCTGAGGCTGGATTTACATCACGGAAATTTGAAGCAGCCACACTATAAAAGCCTTAGGAAATTGTACCGTTATCCACACACAAAAAATGTTTGTTTTATTGATTAAAACAGTCCAGAGTTAGTCTATATACACAAAGTCAGGCTAATTTTGCTTTTTATTTGGACTAGGAAACACAATAACTCTTGAATAAATTAATTCTCGAGCTCCAATAGTGGTCTTTGTTCAATGTTCTTCAAACTTTCAGAATGCATATATATAAAAGGGGTGTAAGAAAATATTGATTCAGTGAAATATTGCGATACTTTATTTGCCGATACTTGTGTCGGTTTAAAATGCTGTCAAGACGATATTTAATTAATTAATTAATTATAAGCAAACATGTATTTCAGCATCTAACTTGTGTTTTCCACTTAAACCCCTGACTGCTAGTTGGCAGCAGTTTTTTCTAAGTCACAATTTAAATAAAAAAAGGAAAATATTGTCTCTGTCTTAAGATATGTCGCGATATGTATCGTATCGTGCCACGTGGATCGTGATATGCACCAAATTAGGGGTGTCCCAATACACATCCAGAAGCTGTCACAATAACAAAACAAACAAAAAAAAAGAAAGAAAAGAAAATGCTTTAGTAAATGCTTCTTAGTGTTAACATTTTTTACAGTTGTGCCTATTTTTTATATCATTTGTTTTGTTGTGCAATACTTTGTGTCATGTTACGTATAAAAAGTGCTGTATAAATAAAGATTAATTTTATTTTAATTGATTTATATACATTATTACTGTACTTCAATCCCAATCTGTGTTTACACAAGCGGTTCGGATTCCTTGAAGAAATTTGTTAGACCAACAAGACTAGCAGCAGGGAGAGGATTGGTCGGCTGAAAATAAAAGCAGTCATTTCCCTTTAAGGCTGTGAAAGTCTAGAAATTGTATTCCTTGATAAACACGTAGTGAAATCCGATAACAGTCCCTGCAAATGTGGCGTTGTTTTGACATTCTGCTCCGCCCATCCCAGATCTGAACTGAACTCTGCCGTAGGAGTTCACACAAAGACTCATGTGACAGCCCACATGTTAACCACACTGAACATGTGGCCCCACCTGAGAGTTTGAACTGAAGAAGTCTTTGTATCAGAGTTGAAACTGCTTTAAAACCCAAAAGAGAAAGCTGTATTTGGATGGTGTAATTTGAATGGATGTTAGCATAGAACTCCACCTTTCCATCACACACTAGAAAAGAAACTGGACCTTCAATTGTGCAATAAGAGTTCTGTATTGCTCTTTATATTTTCTTTTCTTTACATCAATTTCTGCACAATCAGCTATTTTTTTTTCAAGTAACTCGTGTCCTACCTTTCTATCTATTGTCAGGAGTTGCAGAAAACCCAATTTCCCTGAAGGAGATTTCCAAGCAGATCCATAAATTTTAAGTTGTACTTGAACACTTTAATTTTGTTCAACTATTTTGTCTAAAAATACTTTTAAAAAATGGGGTGCCATTCTCTCCATTGCAAATGTTGTACAGAATATTATCTTACTTTAATGCTTGTTTAAAGAAAGTGTTGGCACCGTGTTCCAAACACTTCTGGCTTCACAATCTGAAAAAAATCTGGAACAAATAAAACCAAACGACAATCTAAAATATGTTTGTTTGTTTTTATTTCTTTATTATATTTTTTTTAATTCAACCATAAGACCCACTCTGATAATCTTTTGAGCCATTTTTAAAACTTTCTTGTGATTGTTTAGTTATGATTATGCCGTTTTTAGCCTAAATCAAAAGACAAGTGTTGCTTTGTTGCAGCTGTCACATGGATCAAGTCATCTATGAGTGGATGGATCAGAATTGAGCAGAAGGAACCTTGCAGCTTGCCGTAGTAGGTTCTACATCACATGCACGAACTTTTGACAGTGGCATTTTTGAGTGTGCTCCTGATTTATGACTATTTGAATAAAGAAGTACTCAGAAATCCAATTTTTCATCTTAATGTACGTATGATATCGATAATTGGAAAAAAATGCCACAAGAACAAATACACGATTTTCATTGGAATGAGTCTTAAAATGTGTTTTTATATTTGTATAAAAGTAAAAAAATAAAAATAAAAAGTTAGGGTTTAGCTAGCCCAACACAGGATGCAAACTCATATCAATAAAGTTTGTGTTGTTGTCAATAAAGTTTGATTTAAAAAATACATTTTATTTGTCTAAAGCAATTATGATTAATTTAAAGACTTGCGTTTTTAAAAATGAACATGTATTTAATTCTCTACGTTGACACGTGGGGAGGAACGGAAGAACAATTGGTGAACTCTTCAGTGGCGTTACGTCAGATGCGCTCGAGCCCAGACGCGCGCGCGCAGCTCTCTCTTGGGCACATTTTTCTTTGTACTCAGTGAAGAGTTGAGACCAGCTCTGCCTCTGCCGTCTTCTTCTTCTTCTCTTTTTTATACATATACCTAAGCAGAGCTCGCGCGCTGTAAATAGCCCGGTAAGCCGGTTACACTTTACGCTTTAACGTAGCCGTCGGTCGGTTTTTGTGTCGCGGAGGCGGACAGCTCTGCCCCGGCTCTTCTTGGACGGTTCTGGACAACAAAAGCATCAGGTCCGGCGGTTTGCCTTTTTTCCCCTCTCTCTCTCATCAACCGGGATTGTTTTTTTTGTGAAACGTCTCCCCGTTAACACTTCCACGCCTCCTGGGGAGAAGAAGAAGAAAAACATTTTTATTATATTTATCTCAAGCCCGAGCGACAATGGCAGCTGTAACGAGCCCGGAGACGAGCCCTCAACCCCGGGTATATTTCCAGACGCCGGCCGGCACCACGGAGGAGCCGGAGACTCCCGTTCGGAAGCAGGGGCGCGTTACGGTCAAATACGACCGCAAGGAGCTGCGGAAGAGACTGAACCTGGAGGAGTGGATTATCGACCAGCTAACGGACCTGTACGACTGCGAGGTAACAAACAAAACCCAACCGGCTGATCATGGAGCCCGGCTAGGCTACATCAGAGCTTCTCTGTCTCACCAGAAAGCATTTCAAAGAGTCAGAAACAGGCCTTCTGGCCTAGCTTTGCTTTCATAGCCTCTCTATTTTTTTCCCCCATTAGGCCTATTAACATATAAGATAACACTGATATTTGAGTGACTGCGTGGTTAAACTTCAAGCTGCATGGAGGTTAAATGCCCTTATACCCTAATCTGACAGGGACTGCCCCTGTGCTCTGATTGGCTGAAACAGGTTTAACGCACACCTGTGCATTCAGGTGTGAAAAATGACCTTCATTGGTGAGATATGTAGTGATAGTCCCCCTTTGATCATCCCCTAATGTATCTTCAAAGCTTTCCTAGTTGTCTTTTAATTGTGATTGTGCCATTTTTAAGCAAAAATCAAAGCATTTTCTGCAGAAATGTTGTGGGCGGGACTATTGGGAAAGAGTAAGCCTGCCCATACTTCCCATCATCTCTTTGTTAACGCCTTCCTGCTAGCTTACAGCCCCTCACAACCCCAAGCTAACATTAGCTGTTCAGCAAAAATGGCGTGCAATTTCAGAGCTATCCAGCCGTACAATTTTAAGCCAGATCCCAGGAAGATTACATAGATCTAGTCGTTTGATAGCCTTGTTCGGTATGATTTGGTCCAATATTTTGAACGTTTCCATTGTAAAATAGACCCATTAAACAGTACCAAACCGTACCGCTTGGGGGCCCCCAATCACTTGTAGATCCATTAAAAAGCGGAACGGTTGGGGCGGAGCCACTATAGCCACCTGTTGATTGGCACAAAGTGATGACGACATTCAAAAGCACCAATATAGCGGCCATTTAGATTTCACAGATTTAACAGAAATATCTGGACCGTACTGTACCACTCCTTACTGGACCGGACCGCTCAGTGGAAACGAAGCTATTGACTTTACTTAGACAATTGGACTGATCAGGTGTGACATAAGCTTTTACTGAGGCATCCAATTAGTCAGTTTATAAATTAAATAACTTCCTAAAAAGAAAAATAATATCATGGAAAAAAGATTGGATTAACAAGAACATGTTAAAAAATGTGTCGGATGAAGAATGGTTATTCTGACAACTGTTATGACTAAGTAATAGCTGTTTATATCTCAATAGTAGTCAATGGGATTTTGGCTTCTTGATACCAGCGAGTACTTCCTGTTTTAAACACGAGGGGGAGGGGTCTCTCAGTCCAGTCTGTATATACCGTCATTGATCAGAATAGAGCAGAGCAGGAAGCCACGACACCTACAGGCTTTATCCAGCATATTTTTTTCGTCTGCTTCTGATTCACACCCATTTGAATAAAAAATAAACAAACTCAGAAATCCAATTTTAAGATTCAGGATTTTTATAGGAGTTCTGATATTATAAAGTTCTGATACAGAAATCCCATTGTTGTATCTCTGTGGAGCAAAAGTTGAGTTATCATGAAGTTTTATACGACGATACTAATGACCTGAAGGGGTCTTATCATACCAGAAGCTCCCAGTTCCTCTTGATTCTGGTGATGACCATTCAAAACCATCAGCAAGAGCTGCTAGACCTCAACGCCCAGCTTCCCAACGAGACTCAAAGGTTCGTGGACAGCTGTGGTGTGGCTGCTGCCGTCAGTAGTTGGTAAGCTCATGTCAACTCCTCTGAGCTGGCATTGACCCACATTCTATTCCTGGTGCGGAGAACGCAGAGATCTAACAGGTTTGAGGAATTTCTCACAGGAAAGACAGGACAGTAGAGAACCAACCACACTTCCTGAGGAGCTTGGAGAACTTCTACGTAAAACTTTGCGTGAGAGCTTTATGGAAGCCCACAATCTGTACTTGCAGTAGCCACATTGCATAAGTCACAGGTAATCACGCAGCAGAAGAAGGCTATTAGGTGATCCTGTGATGTCATAAATCCTGGCTTTATCCTGCGACTCCTTTTGTTTCTAACAGCTCTAAGCATCATTCAACTCCTGATGAATGATGCTTGAGGGTTTCAAACGCCAGCCGAGGTGATTAAACGGCCTAGAGGGGATTTCAACATCATCTTGGCTTGATTGGTTGCCAATATTGGATGAGTGCGTTTTCGCTGACCCTTCAGAGTTCAAAAAGTTTTGAGTGATGAGCTCAAGCTGCAGCTAAAAGATGGAGCAAGTCCTAGATTTGTGTTTGGGATTAGGGTGGTTTTGGGTGCAGGATTTTATTACCGATATTCATCTTTCTCAGATTGTTTTGCTTGTATTCCTTATCTGCCAAACCACTCTTGCTTGAATTCGTCGATAACTATCAGTTCTGTAAACCGGTTTGGAAAAAGTCCAAGGATCGTCCTCCCAGTGGGCACACATGAACCTAATGCAGGTCATAAATCTATCAGATTATTGTCAAATAAAACTGCTAATAGTGATACACATTTCTGACTTCTGTTCCTTAGTCTCAGTCTCTTCTCCGACTGTTAGACAACAAGGAGATTAATTTACAGTCGATTCACTCATGGAGAGGCGCTGGACTCATTTAGAGGGGGAGATGTTGTGGACATGCAACCTAACAGTGTAACTGGAGCCCTCTTTATAAGGTCAGGGAGCAGAGAGGATGCTGGGAGAACCTGTTGGTTATTCAGCTGCCTTATTTCCAATCATTTACTTTTTTTTTATCATTTGTTTTAGCTGTGTTTATTCTCTTTAAAATATTACATGCTCAGAAAATGCAAAAATTTTCAATCAAATCCACAAATTAAGTTTCTTTTAAATGAATTGATTGTATTCTTTGGGGGGGGTTGAAACAGATTTCTTTTAGTTTTTGATATAAGAACTCACAATTACATTAATGAGTTTCCACTATCTTTGTGAACCTGCTTTTCATACCAAAAGAGGTTTGTTTTTAGAAATAAAACGTAACAGAAATCAATTATAAGGGTTTCAGCCGTTGAGCCGAAAGGTTAAAAGAAAATCCCACTCAGTAAACACAGGGAACACATTAGTTGATGCTGATAAAGGCTCCTTGAGGTTATCTGATCAGCCTTGATGTGTGTTGGGGGTGGAGATGAGAACAGCTGCACTGGAGCCTCCAAATCCCACAATCCCTGCCTTGTAGTTTGGTTTCAGACCCGTCCAGGCTCCTCAAACCAGGAAAGGTCCCTTTCCTGAGGGACTTTTGAAATGTTGTCCACATTTCTGTTGCTGTTTAAGCTTCAGTCTTTTTGTTGAGTGGATTTTAATAGAAAGAGGGATCTCGAAGGATCTGCTTTTACAGGAATGCTAGCATTTTATTACAGGTTTTCCATTCTTTTTTGCCGTGTGAAGTCTTGTTCTCACTCCCAGACTCTTCCTTTGGTTTAAAGTGGGAGCCAAAGCAGTAGCTCTACGCTCTCCAACTCAAGAGTACTACGTGGCCACACACACTCACGGGAATATGAGCGAAAGCAGAGGCCGGACTGGTGAAGAGGAATGCAACAAATGGAGGGGGAGAAAACCCAGAGGGGGGTGGCAAGAGGAGAAGGGAAAAAGTAGTAGGAGGGGACAAGGAGGTGTTTTTATAACCCGTATTGCTGAGCAAGCTGTAGTAAATGATCCTCTGAACAGTTGTTTCAGGAGTTAGACGTGTAAAAGTTAAATAAAACATGCTTTAATCACCTTTAGCTTGACCTTTGTTAATAGTTGGAAGCCCTCTTGCACATTTACCACTTTCCTTTTGAGAAACTGGAGACAGACTGTTAAACTTTCATTCAACGACACTGCGAGTATCGTCACTCTAAATTCCCACCATCGACTATATATAGAGAACTGACTGAGTAACCCCTTTCCCCTATGTTCCAAACATGAAGTACTTCAGAAATGCAGCTTCAGAAGTGAATTGATGATGTCAGTAGCCATGGTGCAGAGTTGGAGTGGTTGACCTTTAAGTGGAAGATAGCAGGTTTGGTTCTAGCCTTGTATCTGATTATGAAAATGAATTAAGAATACTTAAAACAAGTAAAAGTTAATTTTACTAACCTGTTTCAGTATTTTGCACAAGGCAGTAGTGTTTTTTTTTTCATCCCCTGATTGATTTTTTTACTATAAATAAACTCCTCTTTGGATACCGCAGAGGTTTATATAGCTAAACTCCTTTTGTGATTATGTTTTTTTTATATACTTCAATGTGTGTTCATAAATGGGTGGCCATTTGGCTGAGGTACAGTGGTTGACCTCTGATCAGGAAATCCCAAGTTTGGCTCCTCCCCTGCCCGCCCATGTGTCTAAATATGTGAAAGTCACTGAATTCCAGATTGTTTCTGGTGGTTATAGGTTGGTGCCAGTGTAAGACAGTAAATCCACCAGTAGGACTGTGATTGCAAAGGGCTTTGGTCCTTCAAGAAAGGTAGAAAGAGGCTATATAAGTGTATGTTATTTACTGTTTGAACTCCAAAAGTAACATGATGGAGAAGGTGATTGTTGCCTTTAGGGCTGTGGATCGTTACTTAGATGGTGATTTGATTTGATTCACGAATTGAGCTCAACGATTCACAGATCGAAACACAAGTTTCCTTTTTACTAGTGTGTTTGTTGCTATATACAGTATGTCTATTTACTGGATGTATGAAAATTAAAATGTCAGAATCAACAAAACTGCTTTAATTGAGCACAAAAAAGGAAAACTATTGTTATTTAGATCAGTTGACGGTCAAGTCGTGTCACAATAGTCAGCTTAAACTTTAAAAGAACCTCAAAAAGCGAAGGTGCTTCACTTCAGTTTCATTAATAGTTTTGCGTTTCCTGTTGGAACAGAAATTTAGAATTGAAGCATAACTTATGAAAGTAGAAGAAAACCTAACCAGGTTTAGAAAACCTGGACCTCTGTGCTCTTTGTGACCCGAATGTAGAGTCAGTCCTAACCCT
>NC_050529.1:12496776-12546202 GCF_002922805.2 Oryzias melastigma | reverse complement strand
AAAAAAAAAAAAAAAAATGAATCGATATTTAATGAACTTACATTAAAACATTGATTATTTTATCAAACATTATTTCTATATTTGTTCAAATCAAATATTTGATGTTTTGTTATTTCCTAATAAAGATTTTTTTTAAATAATTTTCTTTGAGTAGTTCAATGTTACTTTCTTATTTAAAGTTTTTTTCTGTCAAATATCTTCATTACTTTTGACTGGGTTAACTGCCTTAACCTAACATTTAGTTGTTTTAGGTTTTTCTGTTCTGCCATTCATTTGCTTTTATTATGTCCAGTGAGGCTGAAACTGTTTACATCCCAGCTTCCATAACGGCTTTCTTGCTGGTGTTTTATTGAGACTGTTAAATTGGTTCTAGACTCTTCCTCTGGGATGGTGGGAATGTTCTTGATTCCCATTTAGCGTTAGCGGGATTCAGTAGACTATAGTTTTGACTCCGCTCTGGCTCTAGGGTTGAGTCTGGACCACATCTCTGAAGTTTTTGCTGCAGAAATCGTCCGCCTCCAGGGTGAAACTGTGAAACGATCAAAGCAGAGGTGTGCTTGTAGACGTGGTTACGGTGGGCGCCGGGGCTGGCATCAGCTGGTACGGTTCATAGGTGTGGACTCAAAACGGTTTGAAGTCCCTGTGGAAGAGCCGGTTAAAGCTTCAGCAGGTTTACAGGGATTCGTCCCAGGAGATGCATTAGTGTTTGAAAGCATTGCAGTTCGTGGCTTTATTCCATCTCTGAGCTGAAATTTTCCTCTGTAAATGATTGTAAAACATGTTTGTGTAAAGATGTTGTAAGTCTCATCATTGCACAACATCAGTTAGAAAAACAAACTTCACCAAGTGGTAAATTTGGACTGAGTTTGCTTGGAAAACATTTGTTTTAATAAAGTAACTGTCAATAAAGTTTCTAAACATAATATTTGTATGTAAAAATATCAACAGAGTGAATCTCTTTCAAAGTGATTGTTTTTCTTCTGCTCCTGATTCACTTTGATTTTAATAAAGAAATACTAAGAAATGCAATTTTAAGCTTAATTTTCTTTATATGCAGAGAAAAAAATCACAAGAACATATTAAACATGTCATTTTCATCGGAGTGGGTCTTTAAATGCTGCAAAAAGTTTGTAGTTAAAGTGCTCCTCTAGTTTTGACAAACATTGATTTACTGAGCAGGAAGGAATGGTCATATTTGGGGCCGCATGTTTAAAGAACTTTTGATTGGCGTGACTCTACAGGAAAGAGGGCGGAGTCTACTACACATGCATGTGTGGTTAAACTGAGTAGTGAATGAAATGAATATGTGACACTGTGAGTTTGTTGTTTAAATCTGCATGTAGTGAGAGTGTGTGAAGTTCAAGCTAAATGTAAAGGTCACAATGATAATTCATATTTTTAACTGAGACATAAATATTTTTGTGTTTTTAATAATTGTCTTAATGTTTTTCTATTGAATGTTTATTTGCAATCTTTTACTTTTACACATTTTGAAGTGTCTAAATCATTTATTTCTGTATGAAAATAACATGGTTTAAAAATGAATACAGATTTTATGATGAAGTATTTAGAAAGGTCAAATTCTTTTTAGGTTACAAGAAAAAAAATATGAGTCCATTGTTAATCTGCTTTAGATAATCTGTTAGGATCAATCACTGATTCAACTCAACACTGAATAATACCAGATCATTAGAGGATTAGATTATCTCATTTGGTTTTATTGTGAGGTAAAGTTGTAATAGTGAAGTCTGTATACAAGACATAATAGTTTTCTTTACACGTTACATTTAATGACATCAAGTGAAAATGGGAACCGAAAAACAAAGATTCCAGTGTGTACACAAATGGTTAAAAACAGGACTGAGACTTCCTCTGCCAGCGGTTAGAGGGAAATTGTCCAGTGAATGACATGGCAGATGATCAAGTTAATGTTAAACCCCTGTGTAGAATTCATAGTACTCCTACTCGCCTTCAACTACATAATAATAATCTACAATAATCCTTGTTTGTATGGGTTCTTTCTCTAATCTGCTTGTAATCTTGTTTCAATCTGATTGTTGCGGCTCTGACTCCTCTGACCTGTAAAAGAGCAGACCGGGAGGGAAGGGAGTGTTCACCCCTGTGAAGTTTTTGAACTGTAGTTATTAAAGGCGCCTTTTCTTTTGAATTTAAAGTTGAATATAGGATTTTTAAAAAGCAAGGGGTCAAAATCTTTAAAAAAAAAAGCAACCACAGCACTTAAAAGAACAATATAAAATCACAGAAAAAGAAAAAAAAAATCTGTTTGTACCAACCAATTTTGTACCAAAGTTCTGTATTTGTGTCCATTTATATCATATCAGGAATGCTAACATAAAACTTGGCTAGTTTTCCTGGCATTCTGATGTAGATTTTCCAATCAGCTTGGCATCATTGTCCTCCAGCATGACCCAATTTGATCCAAGCTTTGGCTTCCTGAGAGGTGATCCCTCTGCAGCCGAAAGGATACTTTGTTCTGCAGCTTTTTATGGTCAGTTTAGTGGTAACAAAAGTAAAAGGTTCTGAATCTATAAAACTCAAACATAATTTTTTATGCTAACAGGAGATATTTTCTTTAAATGCACCAGTGTATTTTTTCACAAAAGCCTCCTCATATATGCTTAGGTTTGTTCAAATGTATTAGTATTTAAAGACAGACTTGGATGAAAATTGTGTGTTTTAGCCTGTGTTTTTGGCATTTTTCTAATGATCGAGAGCATATATTAAGATTCAAATTGCATTTCTAAGTATTTCAGTATTTAAATTGTTGTGAATCAGGAGCAGACAAAAAAAAGATTGTATTTGCTACATAGAAAAATGCTTTATTCTGGCGTGTCCATTTATATCATATCATATTCTGTGTAGATGACTAGATCCATATACGCCTTTGTTTTCCTAAACCGAGTTGGAATGTGAGGGGCTGTAAGTTAGCCGGAGAGTAAACGGATGCTCCATGCCAAATTAGAGATGAATTTATAGTGAACTACTCCCGCTTTACAGAAACTATGTCCTAGAAAACAACACTCTTCTTTATTGACGAAATAATCAAAAATAAAAAAAACACTAGAAATGCTTTTACAAAAGATCAAAAGATGATCTGAGTGGATTTTTAAACATTTTTTTTCTAATGTTTATATCTTTGTTACGTTTTTGGCTAACTAACAATAAATGAGACATCGACTTTCACAAGACACACCTTTAACCATCTATAAAGGATTATTAATCACGTGGAAGCCTAAAATTGTGATAATTATATATCATATATGTTTTTTGTTTTACTTTCAAAAAACATGTTTGAGTTTAAGATAAAAAAAGTAAAAACTGGACTAAATCTTATTTTCAATATCTCTATGGCATTCAAAACCTCAGAAATCGTTAAAAGATGACACATTTTTGAATTTTACTGTTGACATCCCTCTATCCGCACTTTCTCTCATGGGGAACGGCGCTCACTCAAGTGGAGCTGAAACTTAAGTAGTCACTTGAGACGCCGCCTGATTCCAACATTGCATGTGCGCCATTATGAACTAATAATAGTCTGGTAATAGAGATGGATAACTTGTGTTAGTGGTGCATTTATAGGTTATGTGGTTAAGGTTAAAGGTTATTAATGCTGTATCTTTTTAGGGGATATTAGTAGGTAGGTGTGCCACTAACCTTAATTGATTACTAATAGATTTATAAAGGCGGTAATGAATCCTGGAGGATGAATCCTATCGATCGTGGAAGCTTTTCATCTCACCACTTTGGGTTCCTCTGCTTTGAATTGGCTTTTAGTTTGAGTGCAATAAAAGTAATACCCTTTTGACATCACTGCTTTAATCCAAGTTCAGACATTTAGTCCAATCTCCTGTTCAGCCCGTTTACTTTTTATTCTCTTTACTAAATTATGTTGGCATATTGTTAGAATTTTTTTAGAGTGTCACACGATCCTGTTTTGAAGAGCAGCAGGTTAGGTTGAGCTGAGAGTTCCCCAGAGGCTTTTGTTCTACCCCAAGGGACACCACAGAGTTTGGGTGGAGAAGCTACAGCACAGACATGTTCAGTCAACACACAGAACGCACTGAACCGTTCCAACAGCCCAAGCAAACTGATGTGCAGGGCATTGAACCGTGCAGCGAGCAGGCATGACTGGGAACAGGGACTTGTTGGGTTACACATTTCATGTTTAGGCTCTAATGCTTTGAATACAGAACTCTTGGTGAAATTGCATTAGTTTGACAACAGTGGTGTTTGTAGTATTGACAAACTGGGTCAGTTTTGATATTTTGTGGTATGCTTCTCTAGTTTTGATTTTTCTATGTTGATACTTTACGTCATCACACCAGACTTTTTCTTTGGAAAGTCCTGTTGGTTTGGTAAGAGTAAAATCGGAATTCTTGTGTGGCTCAGTCAACCAAATACCCTTCCAAATACGGCTTTTGGCTCATTTGCAAGTGGACTTTGGTGTGGTTTAGGGTGTAATCAGACTGGAAAAGTCTGTTTATCCAGACTAAGTCCGCTTCATTAGGTTCGGATGAAATCCTAAACCTTGCATTTGGTCTGTATTCAGACTGCCGTCTGAAATTTCCTGTTCCGGACTAAATAAGAACACATGACCAAAGATCTCTTCAGTCATTGGCCAGGTATTATGAGGCCTGGGCAAAGCAATGAGAGATATAATAATGGAAGTGCCACGCTTAGCATCCATCTAGGGATAGTTCACTTATTCAAACTTTATATTTTGCCGATCAAGTTTGATCTTCTACACTTTTTACTGCTACTATAGTACAGTGGAGGCATGCTGCAAGGCGGTTACTAAGGAGACAACGACTATTATGTGCACTCAAGTGTTTAAGACATATAGATTGTTGGGGAAAAAAAGTGATAGAAACAATGTGAATAGTGTTAAAATTTGTTTACTACTCTATTGACATCCCATAATGCCTGGCTACAGTGTTTGTTTCGCTTTAATTGTTCCTCTCCGAGCATGGAGCCTATTCAGACTGAGGAAACTCAGAGCAAACCGGAGCTCAGTCTGATTGGAAAACTAATCGAGACCACCTTGAAAAATGGATCAGAGAGCGGTTCCTGGTTCCGGACCATTGTCCACTTGGGTGTATTCATACAGTTTTACAGTAAATGTAGTAATAAAAAAACTTGCACAAACATGAATAAGCATGAAGCATACATACGTTTCAAACGTCTCATTGCTATTATACTGGGGTGGGACAGGTCCTTAAAAATAGGTCCTCAAATATCCTGCTACCTCCAGACTCAGGCCCTTCCTTGCAATGGCTACTAGTTGCGTTTTGCATCTGTGTGACCGATAAAATGCAAAAGACGAGACGTACACAGATCTTGTGGTGTTCAAAGAGTTCATTTTCATAAAAGAAAACATTGCAAGAAAGCGATGAGCACGAATAATCCCATTTTCTATCCCTTTTCCTGCCTGTAAGCTGGTTATAAAGCAGCGGCTACATCTCATCTGCCTGCAGCTCTTTCTGTCTTGTTTTTTTCTATGATTCAAAACAGGACATCATTCTCTTCCTGTGAGGAAGTCCATCCAGCTGATTAGATGTGCTATAGAGATGAAAATCAACTCGACACGCTCGAAAAACAAAGGTGCACAAAAGGCTCACACGCAAGTGGTCGGGGAGATTTAAGTACATTGCATTGATTATGGATCCCTGTAGTTTTGTGATTTATGTCTGCAAGTTTGAGTCCGCCTCACCGCAGCCAGTCTCCACTTAGATTAATTACACTGACAAACTATTGCTAATCTAGTCAAGTCTGCCCTTTTCAAGTGTCCAACATACATAAACACAGCCATATAATTACACGCCCCTTCCTCTTTTATCACCCAACTTTGGTTGCTCAAACAGGAAGTAGATACTTTAGCCGTTTTAGCACCAAATAAATTCTATTGGTAGAGATGAGAGCATACAGGGGAAGCAGTGAGTCTGTTATTGTGTGCTCTGTAGGCTCCTGATAAATGTGTGTGTTTGTGTTTGACAGACAGAGATATAGGGGGAATGGAAAGCAGCAGGTGATGACTGACACAAAGCATCTCTTTTTCCCAGCACCCCCTCTGACCTCTCAGTGACTCCCTGTTTCTATCCCACGTTCTCATGAGCAATCTCCTGCCTGCAGCGAAGTGGTCCAGAGGCTATGAGCAGCCCTATTACCGACACACACACACAAGCTGATTCTGGAGAGAGTGATAGTGCCAGCTCAAGAGGAAGGTTATTTCAATAGACAACTACTCTGTTCACAGCTCTTCCATTTAATCCAAACGCTTGAAAAGATAAAACTAGAGCTCAACCTTTTATAATTCATGCTAATCCTTGAACACATCTTCAGTCTCCAAATGACACTCCTGTTAGCATCCCTATAAACATATATGACAGTAAATAGGCATCAATGCGATTCATTACATCACATCCTCTAAACAGCACCTCCACAAAACACAGCAGTTGTTTGATTTACCAGTAAACACAGTTCATTTCTAACAAATTGGTTTGTCAAATCTTTATTTTACAACCAGTTGTTTTGGGTTTTGATAAAAAGGAAAAATAGACAAACCTGGACACATCTAAAATCCACAATGTGTCTTATATATGAATTCTAGATGTATTTACTGACCTGGAATCAATTTTTGTTTTTTCAATTCATGTTTTTATTTTGGCAGAAATTGTTCAATGTGGTCTATTGAATCGCCTACCTCTTGGCCCCGCTAGGTAGTCCTCGCTAAGGTCATCGTATCATGTTATCTGACTTTCGTTTTGCTTGCTCCTTATACTCAGAAAACTACAGTATTTTAAGTCAGTTTTGGAGTTGTGTTCTTCCTGTCGTTTTGGTCAAGTATGTGGTCGCCAGACCGCAACTTACTTTGAAAAATGGGGGAGGGCTTTATAGCCTCGTTTACACGGTCCGGTCTGGTATTTTGAGCATTTCCACTGGTAAATGGATCCATTAAACAGTTCTGACCCGTACCTCTTGAGGGCCCCAATTGGTTGTAGGTTCATGCAAAATGGAACGAGATGGTTGGGGTGAAGCCGCTGTAGCCACCTGTTGATTGGCAGAAAGTAATGATGACGTTAGAAAGCGCTCATTTCAGCTAACGTTTCCAACAGTGGTATTCATCTTAGCCGCCCACAATGTTCTCTCAAACAACATTAAATTCCTGTTATACACGATGTACCAGAAGTAAAGCAAGAAAAAGATAAAAAGCTTCTGGATAACCTCCATTGTTGTTGCTTTTCTATTTGTCGCACTATGATAGCGCAATGACACAATAGCGGAAAACAAACCGCTCAGTGGGAGCGAGGCTTAACTGAGGGGAAAAGCTCGCCAGAATTAACTGGACCGTACTGTACCACTCCTTACCGGACCGCTCAGTGGAAAAGAGGCTTATGAAGCCATTCTTGAGATGATAATGTGACAGTCACATTTCCCAAGGCCACGCCCACTTTTAAACCAATTCAGTCTTAAATTTAAACAACAAATTATAAAAAATTACTGCCATTATTTAATCCAATTTCAGAGATAAAATCATTGAATGAAACATTTCAATTATTGTTATTGTTGGCCCATTTCTATTGAACTTAGTGCTGGGTTTCCAGAGGAGATTACCAGACTCTAGCAAACTTAAATCCAGAAGTGAGGCGGTTGTTCTACCTTCAAACACAGAAGAACATTGGGTTGACAGTGTGGCAGGAAGTAAAATAATGATCAGAACTTTTCTGTACTTCCTGCCTTTGACTTCATCTTTTCTCTGTTTTTTCTTCCCTAATTAGATAATCCTATTCCAGATGAACACAGAGTTAGTCATATTAAGTAGCTGCAGAAAAGTCATAACCTTTCTTATCATTTCACCAAAGATAGTGTAGTAGCATTTACTGTAGGTTCTCGTTTGTCTTTGCTTATTAATTATTGAGTCAGCCGTTGTAACTGGAGTTTATCTGATATGGCTTTGTTTTTTTTGTTTTCCGTTCTTGCTCAATCTCTGACTCTGAACCACAAGTCTGCACATGAACTCATCGTGGGAGTTTGTAGTGAAATGATGAAAATCTTCTAACCAGCTGCAAATTACAAGCTCCAAGGACCAAAATACACAAACGGTTTTGAACAATGCCTGTGGAGTGAGAGTGACAAATTACAGTCTTGGAGTCCCTCTGTCCCCGTGCCAGCTCCACCGCCGCCGCCGTGGGGTTATAGCTGCAGCGCCGACCGGCCTCAGCCCTGCTCCGTGGTTGAACACACACAAGCCGTTTGAAGTGAAGATCATTGTTTGATGCCGCACGGCCTACTTTTCCTTCTTCGTCCCTTTCCTCCATCCGGCCTGCTCTAACCATTACTTCCAACTTCCTGTCTCCCCCCTCCCCGTTCTGTTGTGATCCCCAGCCAAAACAGCGCTCGTGTGCTTTGTTTCAGAGCGGGCCATCAGCCGTCCTACGGTGGCTCGGCTATTTATACCTTAGTTTGTTTCTGACGATGCAGGAAAGCAATAGTTGGGCATCCATCATGCAGCTTTTGATGGGTTTGTGTTGCTCTGCTGCTTATGTTGTGAAGTGTGTGTCGACGTTGGATCAGAAATGTGGAAGATCTGATCCTTGTAGGTGGCCTTCCATGACCTACATGCGTGTTTTTGCTCATCCGTGAAACGTTTCTGAAAGATAAGAAGTTGACGCATCTGCCGTTTGCTAAAGACTTCAGGCTTTCATGCACTTATTGGTGTTAAAGTTTTGAGCTTTTCTTTCCCTCTGATGATCACGTTTCTAGTATTACCTCTGGACGACTGACCCGACCCACTTATATCTGCAGAGCTCATGTTCTTCAGGTGTTTTTTTTGGAGCTGTCCAAGCATGATGTCGTTACACACTCAGCATTCACACGGCGCGCTCTCATACTGTCACATCTCATTCTGCAGGAAGCCCACTGACGCCTGGTGCTGCCGCTCTGCACGGCGGCGGCGGCGGGCCGATCATATTTGCAAGCTTGTCAGGAGGAGTGTAATTAAATTTAGAGCCCACATGTTTACAGTCGGGCAGCGTGCCGGTTTACAGAGTCTTGGTTTTACTGGCAACAGGTTTACATACAGTGAAGGTTTTTGTGTCCAGTGATTTAAAATCTGCATGTAATGTAGCACGCTAGTCATAATAAATGAGCATCATCCCTATTTCATTATCATATTTGTGATGGATATACATGCAGGTGTGAGTTTTAATAAAAAAGTCATAACTCTGAGATATATCATAAAATTCTTAGGAGCAAAAGTCAGCAATCTGTGAGAATGAGAATAGTTTGATTTCTGACAATATATATAGCTCTCCGTGCTCTAGCTGTGTGACAGCTAACGGGACTAATATTAAATATGTTCGACCAGTAACAGCATTTAGCTTTGGATACACTTAAAATATGTGAAACAATGCAGAAATGTAAGCCTTGGCTGCACCTATCACGTATCGCCAACATGAATTTCCATCAGCTTTTGAGCAAGTTACCTTTGAAGTTTGCTACGTTGGACGACATAAAATTTCAATCCTTTTTTTCATTTTTATTTTGGAGTATTTTGCTAGAAAGGCGAATAATTTGCCTTACATTGTTTTTAGTGACTCTTGGTAGCTTCAAAAGACATCTTGTAAACTCCAAATACTCCACTATTCCCAACGGTATACTGCCCCAACCGGAAATGATTGAGCGTTCTTATACAGAAGTAGGTCGTGCATATAGCCTCTTGGAAATTTAAAATAGATAAAAATATTAAATTTGACAGTAATTCTAGAATTTGAGTGCATGCTCAGGTGTTTATGTATACGTGTGTGTTTGTATGTGCATATGTGTGTATTCTTGTGTATCTGTGAATGTGTGAATGTCAGGCCGTGTGTGTTTCCTTTGCTTAATTTCTGATGCTTATAAAACATAAAGAGGAATAACTTTCTGATATTTAGAGAAAATTATGCTGGAATATCCAACACAAAGAGGAGCTGCTCCTCCTCCTCCTCCTCCTCCCCTCCTGCTCTGCTTCCAGACCTGTGGAGCAAAGGCAGCCTCAGTTCGGACCACATCTGCAGACAACAATAAAGCCCTCCAGACTCGGAGAGTCCGTCTGGAAGATTGTTTTGGAAATCCTCCCTCGTGATTCCCTGCTTTCTTTGTCTCCTCTCTGAAGCCTGTCTTCCGGCCTTTTTTCTGCGCCTCCTCCGCCTCCCCCTCTCCTCTTTTGAGCTCACTCGACTCAACAGCTCTCTCAGAGATCCACTTCTTAACCTCTTCGCTTCCTTCCTCTGGGCGTTTCTCTTCACCCGTCACAGATTAAACACGTCTCACATTCTGTATTAAAAACTACATTTAGGCTTTGAAATATCCGTATTTTTCCATAAAAGATGGAAGTGGAGCCACATCCTGTCCTGATCCGCTGTGTCTCCTCCTGCGCTGGTGTCTGTTATAAGCTGAGCTTTGCTTGACAGTAAGTCTGTCTCCTTGAGTCTATCTCGCACACCCAGACTGTGATGGATCCTCACTCTCCACCTTTTCCTCCCTCCACCCATCATCCCAGCTTTTCAATGCTCGTTTTCTGTCATGCGTTTACGCGGCAGAAACCCGGCTAATCCGACACATGCACACGCAGCACGCCGCGCCCGCCGCCCCAGCGCCTCCTCCGCTCCACGTGCGCGCCTGTGCGGAGGGATCGGGGGCAGCGGGGCAGGTGCAGGGACAGCTGGTGTGGGCGACTCCGACTGAGATTCCTGGAGAATGACATGAGTGTGGGGTTAGCCGTTGAGCTGCCAAGGAGGGGGGAAATGAGTGTTTGTGTGCAGGCGATTGTGTTGCACCACTTTGACGCTGCACACTGAGCTTTTGTGTGTGTTTGTCAGCAAGCCAGGTGGAGAAAAGAGAAAGTGAGGCTGTGCTGCAGCTCTATATGAAAGTTCATCTGAAAAACCAACAGAGAGAGGCTTCTGGACCTCAGACACACACAAGTAGAACATGTTGGTTTGTTTCTGTATAGAGTAACCGTTAAAATGAGGATTCATGAGGTAAAAAGATGAATGAAAATAAGAATAAATGTTTAAAGTCCCACACCGATCATCTTTTGACGAGGAAAACAAAGACGTAGAAGTGGATGCATCAGAATGGAAGCTTGCAAGCGTATTTTCTATATCACAAATACGCCCTTTGTCTTTTCGTCTGCTCCTGATTGACAACGATTTGAATAAAGAAATACTCAGAAATGCAATTTTTAGCTAAATTTCCATTATATATGTCCTTTATTATCAGAAAAATGCCAAACAGGAAACGATTATCAGCAAAAACCATAAATAAAAATCGTATTTTTAACATGTTTTAGTGGCATTTTACTCATAATGGAGGACATATATGATGAAAATTGAGATTAAAGTTACATTTCTGAGTATTTCCTCAATGAAATTGTTGTGAAAAAGAAATGTAAACAGTTTAGAAGGGTCCCGGCCACCACTCTGAGGTAAATTTCTAATGATCTAATAGTTCAAAACTATGTCCTAGGAAAAAATCTTTTTTTTTTTATTTTAACAGGACAACCACAGAGTTTCATTAGGTTTCTTAAAAAGACAGTAGCTATATGGAGTCATCCAATCATGTGACCAATCTTCTATCTCTATTCTGAACTCTATGGATGAGATGGATCTCCACCGCCCTCTAGTGTTCATGTTGGGAGTCTTTAAATGAAAGGTGTTCGGTGTTCACTCATTGTCCTTTTCTTTGTCTTGTGTTCTGCAGGAGGAGGCCATCCCCGAGCTGGAGATTGACGTGGACGAGCTGCTGGACATGCCCAGTGATGTTGAGCGGGGAGCCAGGGTCAAAGTAAGAGTGTAAAGAATAGATAAATAAATTTAAAAAACTCTGTAAGTAAGAAAACTTTTTTTTCTGTTTTCCAGGATTTGCTGGTGGACTGCTTTAAACCTACTGAGGTAGAGTAGTGCTTTATCAAGAATCTTTAACTGTGTCTTCCAAGTCCTCTCCTCACATGCCCTCATTCCTGTCTTCCTGTAGGACTTCATCTCAGAGCTGCTGGACAAGATCCGAGGGATGCAGAAGCTCTCCACGCCTCAGAAGAAATGAGGAAACCCTTCCATACCCGCTCCCCTTCAGCCCTCACCTCCCGTCTTCCTGCCACGCCTCCTTCTTTTTTTTTAAATTCTTTTCTGCACCAGATCATGAGATATCACAGTTCTGCTTCTTTTGTTCATCATATTTGGACTTCTTTCATTCCTAAAAGCATTTCAATCCTCCCCTGCACTACCCTCCATCTGTCTGTAGGGGGAGCCAGCCCCATCATTTCAAAGGAAATTGCCAACAAAGATGGGGGGAAAAAATAGAGATTTTCTCTTCTTCTTTGTTCACTTTGAGGGCAAGTGGATCATGCTTTCACTCCGTTTTTGTATTTTCATGGTTAATATCGACCTTTTAGTCCGTCCTTCTTCTTAAACTGCGGCATTCGCTGCAGCGGAGCATCCATCGACAGACTTCTTCTTTTCCTCTGTGTGTCATTTGAAAACTGTCCTTTTGGGGAAGAAAAGCCAAACCTTTGACACCACAAAATAAATTCTACTGTATATTTTTAGCCTGGAAATAACCATTTGACCTTTAAACGATCTGAAATTAGTTTTTATTTTGGGCCTTTCAAAATAAAAGGTTTGGGTTCTTGCCCGAAATGTGCAGTAAGCCTGCACTCACACATGTACCGTATGTCTGTGTTGCTTTTCGTATATGTTGCTACTTAATGTACAGCAACTGTTCTGGTATGGAGTGTTGTTGGGGCCTGTATATTCTGCTGTCGTGTGTGACAAATTAGTTCTTAGTGTAGGACTGGTTCCTATTTTCTTATCTCACACGTGGATCGTCCAAACGGGGACAAAAGCTGCCTTTCTTCCATCCCATCTGAACTCTTTGCTGCTTCCTCACTGCGTCTCATTTCCTCCACACAATTAAAAAAAAATCTGTCTCCTCTTCAGCCACAAAAAAAAAATTAAAAAAAGATGGAGTCATTACTCTGAGTGTCCGCCCACGGAAACGCCAAACAGCTGCCTCCGAAAACACAGATGCGCGACACCAGCTGCCAATCATCGTCCCGTAAGAGGCCATCTGTGTCTGATCCTGGGCCAATCAGATCAGATGGGAGTGACTGCGAACACCTGCAGGGACGACGGAGCTTCACTGCCTCTTTTACCACACAAACACACACTGGGGGCCCGCTTCATCCTGCTGCACCGTCTCCCTGCCATCCCCTCCTACCTCCGTCCATACGTCCTCTGTCCTCCCTCATCTCTCCTGAGTTTCCTGTTTTTAAACAGATGTTGCCTTAGGTATTATTTATGTTACACAAACCAAATAAACAGGAGACATTTTTTTCTTTTTCATTTTGGTTTTTTTTTAGATGTGCTACCAGGTGGAGCAACGTCTTACGGAGAAATGTTTCTTTTTTTTTTAAAAAACAATATTTTTTAGGTGTGTTTCATTTTTGCCGTAGGCCTTGATGCAGTGATTCTGTTCAGATAAACCGTGTGTTTGAATGCTGGTCTGTTTATAAACCGTGATCCTTTTCTTGACGCCAGGCCTTGGACTGATTCGTTAGCTGAAGATAAAATCCATTCAGATGCATTCTTGGTGTGATTGCTTTTGCCTTCTCAATGGTGTTTCCAGATTGATCGACTGCTGTTTTTTTTTTTTTTTGTTTTTTTAAAGTTTCTTCCCTTTTTGGATCAAAATTGCACCAGGCGAGTTCAGTCAGTCAGCAGCTGAATTTGAGTGGATTTTCATTTTTAAAATACAACTTTTGGATTATTATACCTTCTTAGACTGTTATTGACAAGTCTTTTTTTTACTGTTTGGGGAAAAAATAGGATTAAGAAACTGATTTTACCATCAAGGTTAAATACAAGAGCTAAACCATGCCGATTAGAGGTGTTAGGGGTTGTACAGTTTTTAAAAAAATTAGGCGTACCAACAAACACATGTAGCAATATCAACAACAGGTCTTGTTTTTGCCCAATTTTGTTACACTTTTATGCAACTTTAATAAAAATATGTAAAACTGACACTTTGTGGATTATCTTGTTGTATTTTATTGTCAAAATCTGTACCTCATTTAATTATTATAAATGAAACGGAAAAAAAGTTGAGCATACTTTTTAATGCTCATTTTCATTTAAATGTTCGCATTTTAATCACGTGACCTATATTATATTATATTATATTATATTATATTATATTATATTATATTATATTATATTATATTATATTATATTATATTTATCAAAAATAACAATTGGTTCGTAAAAGCTGTGTTTCGATTGTGATTGGATGGTAGGCTTGCGGGATGGTTCTCCCTATTGGACGGTCCGGAGCAGCCCTCGACGCTGATTGGTCAATTTCACAGCTCGCAGAGTCCGGCAAAGTGTCTAACTGAAGAGCAGCCGATCGAAGAGGAAGTACTTTCCAAAATGGAAATACATCATTAAACCGAACGTTCCTTCTCCATAGTTCGGCTTAGGGATACGGTGAGCAGCATTTTACGTCTGCCTCGACGTGAATGAAGATGAATTATGTTTGTTCGCGGATAGCATCCTCCTGTCCGCGCGGAGGGAGAGCGTTTTTTCGTTAATCCGAGTGTAGTTCGGTAGGCAGGTCGGTCGGAAAGATGCTCCTGTGATTCTCTGGAGTGTTAAATAACATCGTAAATTGTATATTTAAATAGTATAAACGTTTCGATAGAGTATATTTTAGAAACGCGGCTCCTTCGTGTGTGAATGTGATGCGCAGTCCAGCCGTCCCCAGTTTTTGATTTCAATTGTTAGCTTGTGTTGCACTTGACTTGGCGGAGGTGTGTTGGAGGAGCTTAATGTAGAGGAAGTACGGCGGGAATGCGGTTTAAACATTACAGTGTTGGTGAATGATTGTAGCTTTTAAAACGAGCGTCTCTTTTATCGACTTTCGTTTACGCTTTAAATCCCGCCGTTGCTTTCATATTGTTTACTAGTTTACTCTACCTCCATAGCGGAAGCTGCCAGTGGTCAAGCTAGGCACTGTGTCCACGGACTTCCGGTTTCCATAAAAATAAAAACAGTAAATTCCAACGTTGATTAATTGTTTTAGGCATTAAGATTTTTTGTATTATTTTTATTTTAACGTACATATTTTATTGCGTTTTATATATCTAAAATATATTTTGTTTGTTTTAAGCTAGTCAACTTCCGGTTCTGACCCTTGTTATTGTAGCTTACTTTATTAAGGCTAAACCATCCACAAGGTTTGACCTAACCATACTATAAATCGAATACATTTAGCTGTAATTTTAATTTATTTACACTTAGAATGTGCATAACGGTGTAATGTGTTTATATTAAACCAAAAACTGCTGATTTTAACTGGTAATCCTTAGATTTTATAGCAGTATATTTAAAACTCATGCTAATAAACTAGTTCATCCTGTCAGTAAAAAGACAGATGACACATTTATTACAATTTACTACAAAGCAAAAATAATTATACAAGTGAACCACACACTGAGTCACTGAAATAAAAAGCAATCTACATGGTTCATTTCATCACAAATGTCATTTAAATACAATTATAGATTTGATTTAAAAGCAACATTTGTTTTGTAAATGTGCAAAGACATGCCATTTTTACATTTTAGGTTTAGTAGCCTGCTTTTTTTTACTTGGCAGCAAACGAAAATGACAATTTTGTGAATCTTTTCTTAAATAATTTAGCTGATCGAGTGACCTTGGATGGTTTTGAAATTGAAAACTTTTTTAAAATTACATTTTTAAGAAAGGTTTAAACCTCTTTCTGTATTGATTTGGTAGATTTGTGGACTATCAGTGACATGGATTTCTTTTCCCATGTTGAAACTAGTTTCCAGGCTGCCATGCCTGCCCAGCCCCCTGTGAGGGAGCCAGAGGAGGAGATGGGGGCAGAAGGAGAGTCCCATCTCCCTACAGCCAACGGCGACGTGGAGGAACCAAAGCAGAACGAAACGAGAGCAGGAGGGGGAGACGAGCCCATGGAGGAAAGCATGGAGGAGAGGGACAGCGACCTGGATGAGAGTGAAGGCGAGGAAGAGGAGGAGGAGGAAGAGGAGAGTTCAGGTAAAAGTAAAAATAATTAGTTGTCCATGAAAGTAATTTAAAATCGCAGAGATAAAGTAAGCTTCCTTTATGTGTCCTTTGTGAAGAAATGGACGATGAAGACTGTGAGCGGAGGAGAGGAGAGTGTCTAGATGAAATGATGGATCTGGAGAAACAGTTTCAGGAGCTGAAGGAGAAGTAACTGAAACCTTGGAACTGGAGGGATTGTGTTGTGATGTTTGAGCGCCACGCATCAGAAAAACCTCTGTGTTTGCAGGCTGTTCCGGGAGCGACTGAACCAGGTGAAGGTGAAGCTGGACGAAGTGCTGACGGGGAAGGCGGGCGAGTACAGGGAGCCGCTGGGCGCTCTGCAGAACAGCATGCAGATACGAACGCAAGTCGCCGGTAAAAGAAAAGAAAACACTTCTGAAGAAGCAAAATTTTGAGTTCAATTCCAAATGAAAAATAGAAAAAAAATGTATAAAATTGATAAAAATTGCATCATAATTGTCCTGTTTTAACCCACCGGTGGTTTAACTTTGTTGTTGAGATTCTTTCGAGTACGGTAACCCTCTACTTGGAAAAAGTCGAGGGATGGAAGCATACTGAGTGAAAAAGAGTGAAGTTTTCCAGTTATTTGTTAATCTGTCAGAACACCTTGTTGAGGACACAAAGGCTGCTGACGTTCACAGACTTGTTTGAAGAATCTTCTGTGTGTCTCTGTTCTTACGTCAAGAAAATCAGGCATTCATTCCTGATTCCTCAAATGTGTCTCCTTACGTTTGGTATCACAGCTGTGTAACTCCACCCCTTTCTAGTCATTAAAAAGTGACTTCTTGTAACTGATCTAAATCAATAAAAGTGGCCTTTCTACAAGCTCACTCCTGATTGGTGAGAGTGGTTGCCATAGAAACGTTGACCGAATCAGATCAATCACAACTTGACATGTTTGTATCACATAAAAAGGGTGAATAAATTAACTTAATTTGGTTGGAACTGAAAGCATTTTCTATAGGGGGGATGTCACTGAGTCCAGTTCTCATATACAGTCAACGGTTACGCATTTTTTACAGGAAAAAAAAAGTTTTTTCATCTACGACCCAATGATAGTTTGACTTTAAAGTCAGGAGTTAAATTGTCAAAATTGTGACATCTGTAAGATGAACTCTTCTTGTCCCTGACCTCGACGTCTGAACGTCTCTGCAGGTGTGTACAGGGAGCTGTGTCTGCAGGTGATCAGGCACAAGCATGAATGTGAAGTACAAGGAGCCAGGCAGCACCTGGAGGTGAGTCCAGCAGCTGTTGATTTAGGCAACCAAAGGTCCATTCCATAACAGAAAGTATCTAAGTAGAGGATAAAATGCTTGGTGTGTGTGCTGCAGAGTGAGCGGTCGCTGCTGTTTGACGCCATGAAGACAGAACTTCTGGAGAAGATCAGGAGGCTGGAGGAGGACAGACAGAACATGGACCTCACCTCAGGTACTTGGAGAACTTCCTGAGATGTGTCAGTGAAGGTGATCAGTCTGAGTGGAAAACGTTCCTGGTTTCAGAGTGGAGCGATGAGATGAGAGGGAAGAAGTGCAAACGGAGGAATCTGTTGGGTCGCTCGGAGAGGAAGAAGAAAGTAGCGCTGGTTTCAGGTAGGAATTTAACGGGACAGAGAATAAAAAGTTTGGATTTGTTTACACTCAGACGATTAACCGGCTGTGTGTCACAGGGCCCTTCATCGTCTACATGCTGAGAGACATCGACATCCTTGAAGACTGGACCGCCATCAAGAAGGTAACGGCAGCGACACGCCGCACACATTCCACCTTTCTGCTGAAATTACTTCCAGATTTCTGTTCATTTTCAGGCGAAAGCAGCACTGTCACCAATGAAGAAGAAACTAGAAAGTTAGTCTTCTTCTGAGTTTTCTATTTATGAACAAAAGCTGCTTGCGTTTCTGCTCACATCTCCTGATTTCTCGTTCCAGAGCGGTGATGATGGAAGAAACCAAAAAAGCTCACATTCCCAGCCTTCTCTCCTCACTGCCTTTGACCCCAAACACCGGACTGCTCGTTTGTTATTTACTGCTATTTAAGATCCATTCTTAATAAAAGGACCGCTGTGTATTTATAGAATGATTTATAACGCTGATTAAATTTTAATCTTTTATGAATGGGCTGATTCTGACTGCTTTTGTGTGGACTCTGCTTCGGTTGCTGGAATCTCCAACCATTAACTTACAGACACGCCGGACACGTGACGCAGGTTCTTGAACGCACATTTAGCCCATGGTGTTCACACTGGACAAGCAGGGATGGGCTACTTCTTCTTGTTCTTCTCTCATGGCAAACAGTGATGATCCAGACGCTTTATAAGAAGTTTGGTCAAAGTCGCCCCAATTCACTGGAGACCCGCCCTGGAGCCAGGCCGGGAGTCGAGGCTCCTGGAGGCTTGATTAAGATTGTTTTACTGGGCAAATTTTATACCACAATATGCATATTTTGAACCAAAAAAGGCCAAAGAGAACATTTTTTCTTTATTTTTACTCTCTGAAATGTTTTATTTTGTAAAGTGTTTACTTGGATATCCCAGAAGTGCTTTAACTCTGCTCTAATGTACCAAGCGCCACTGTAGCGAGCTAGCAATCTCTGCTGTATTGAGCTAGCGAGCTCTGCTATAGCTAGCTCTATGTACTGAGCTCCGCTGTATCAAGCTAGTGCCCCAATCGGGGCCAACATTTTCTGCCCACTTTTAAACCATTTGAGGCCCATCTGGCCTTGCTGGCTGAGCGTTAATATGTAATTTTATATAAGGATACATTTTTCTCAGAAAGGCTAAAGAAAATCATGGTATAGGTTCTTTAAGAGGCTATTAATTTTCTTAAAAATCCCATAGAAGTTGCGCCTGAGTATAAGCAGAGTCCAGTCAAACTGTGCAAAATAAACACGATTTATAATCTGGAATATACAGTACAAATATTTGATTTAAAGGGTCCATATCACGCTATTCTTAGGCGTTATAGTAAACAATTTCCATGTATGTGATAATATATCACCCTTATCTCGCAAAATGTTTTGTTTCAGTTATTTTTTCTGAGATCTTAACTGCATTTGTGACACATTCATCTCAAAAACGAGATTTGAAAACTGCATCTACGTCCTTAAGCGTTTACAAGAACATTTGAAAGATTTTCTTTCACTTATCCTGAAAATCATTATTTAAAATGTTCTTGCGCCGCTTTAGAGATTCTGGAGTTGAGGAGAGTTCCCTCACGCAGAATCTTTCTAAACTCGAGAGGAGAGTCCAAGAAAACACCTCGCTGACCTGCCATCTGCAAGGCCTCACTGCTGAGCTGGAAGGGAGGAATGACCTGGACTCACTCAGACAAAGAAATCCGCCGCTAACAGTAACTTGTTTGGATGAAGTTTAATTCACATGAATGATCTTCAATATTGTGTCCAGCATTCAGCTTGCAGAACATTAGAGGAACCAGAGAAAGTGCTTCTTTTTCAAGGCCTTATCCTTGCATGGAACTACATAATTTCTAGTCTAGAGGCTGGAGGTTTTGCTTGATTTTCTTTGAACTTCTTCAACGGCCTCCTTGTCTTCTTCACAGCCTCACAGGTGCTTGCTGAGTTTCCGTGCCTGCCTCTCCCTGGCCTCGAAGGCCGCCTTGGTCTCCAGGAGCTCCTCCAGCTGCCGGCGGATGCGCGCCATGTCCAGCTGGGTGGCCTCGCACTGCTCCCTGAGGGCCGCCGACTCCGTCCTCAGCTGAGAGGCGGCCAGGGCGAGCTGGTCGCTGCGCTCTCGGCACTGCGCCTGCATCCTTTTAGCGTCGCTCAGGAGGGACTCCACGCTCACCACCACCGAATCGCACTGATCACTGGACAAATCCTGGGGAGGGGAGGGGAGGGGGTGAAAGATGATGGACACATCAGGTTTAAGCCGGCGTCCCGTCAACTGTCCCTCTCCTGCCAAAACTGCAGATGAAGTGAATGAACTGTTATAAGTCAGGACAGATCAACAGGTTTAAAACTGAACATTTGATCTGCGGTGAGTGAAGTCGCTTAAAGAAGCTTATGGAGGCTTATCTCCTCTCCATGTTTCCCCGTTACTCCTGCTCTGTCCTTCCATCATTCTGAAGTTATTTATAAAAGAGCAGATATCTCACCATCGGCTGCAGAGTCAAATAAATCTCAATCCTTCTGGATTTCTTCTGGGACTTAGTTTCCAGGTTCTCCTCGCTGTTTTCCAGACTGACTTTCCTCTTTGGTGAGTTTCTAAATGTTCAGAAACCTCCAGAATGAACACGTCTTTATGCGCTGGATGCAGTCGGTGTTCCTCCTGCCTCTTCTCCAGAGAGCTTCTGCTTTGAGCTAAAGTGAAGTCAGGTAATCCACTGAGATAAGACTGTCAGGAAGAAGGAGGTGTGTGGTAATGGAAGGTGTAAGCTCCCGCAGTCTATTTTAATCTACAGTTCCTGTGGAGAAAAAACTCTTTTTCTCACGTTTGCATTATTTGTGAGTTAATGAACAAAAAAAAATATTTTAACTAAATAAAAACACTCAAAGATACCAGACTGCAACTTTATTTAAAAAAAAATGGCATCAGAAAAGCAAAACAAGCATTTACAACTCAACAATTAACACAGGGGGAATGACTGACTGTCATCTCTTTAATGGCCAGCAGAGGGAGACATTGTTAAAGGTTTCTCCATAAATTCATGTTAGCACCAAATCCAAACAGTTCACAGCTTTTATTTGAATGTTTCTTGTGCTGCTACTCCAATAACAACATATTTGAACCTGCACGTGTCCATGGTGCTGCTTTGGAGAAATGTATTTAAACTGTTTTTACCGTATTCTCTGCATTATAAGGTGCACTAAAGTGTAGGAGTGTCCAATTGTTTTTTGTTTTGATTTTTCAAAAGTTACTTATAAAGTTAGGAGTTAGCATCGTCACAGTGACGTTAGCTTTAGTGCTATCACTCTGTTTTTTATGAGTTGCAAACACAGGGAGTTACAGATATTGTGAAATAATACTTAAATATAACTTAAATAAATACAATTTAGTGTCATGTTCCTCGACCTTATTCATTTGCAAAGAAATGTTCCACATACAACTGTTCTTGTGTTAACCGCTGGACTATTTTTACTGCTTAAGTGACTGAAATGTCCTTTGTTTAGAAAAGCAGAATTAAAGGTTGTTCAGATGTGGTATTTTTGCTCCCCTGACTGAGAGAATCGGGTGTGACTAACTTCTAACGTTGCCAAAAATGATTTAAAATGACTATGAACTCAGTTAATAAAGTTAGACTGGACTTATTATGCTTATTGCACTTCATGATTCGGTGCACCCTATAGTGCGGAAAATACGGTAATCATAGACACTAAATAAATACGTTGCACTGAAAATATTTATGTGCAGATTCAACATTTTAGAAAAACACTGGCAGGATATAAAACTGATTTTTTAACAAAATTACAATTGAAAATTGTATTTTTTTTGTATCTTAGTGAGATTTGTAATCTGTTGCAGGGTTCTCTGTTTTGTCAGTCCAGGGATCATTTTAAGGTGAACCTCTGTAATTCCAATCCGGAGGTTTTATCGCTCTAATTTGTCGTCATGTTTGGTCAATATATTTACTGGAATGCGTTTTCTGCCGACTCTTTTATTTAGTGTGATTTTGTGTGTGTGTGTGTGTTCACTGCGGTCTTGCAGGACGGTTGAAAAACGGCTCTGTCTCTGCTTGAGTCACACCAGGGTCGCCAAAAAGGCCCCCGGCTGGCCCGGCGAAGCCCCCGGTGATCAACTTTGACCCCGAGCTCTGCCGTCTCTGGACGAACACCAGAACCCCGATGATCAGCCAGAAGAAGAAGTTGACCCACACCGCCGTCTGAGCAGAATCACACGATAACCATCACTTTAAATGTTGTTTCAGAGAAAAACGTGTAAAAAGATGATGAAGTCTTCACCGACCTCGGCTTTGTGCATATTGTTGTAGAATTTGTCTCCTTGCAGCGGGCTGATCCACTTTGCAGCCTGAGCTTCAATACAGCTTCAAAAAAAAAAAAACAGCTGCTGAGATGATTTATCACAAAGACTTTAAGAGTTAAAAAAAATACATTTATAATCAGTGCTGATAATGCTGATTTTGATGCTTTGTTTCAGACATTGTCAATCAATTGTATTCTTTCAGTTTTGCTGAACAATTTCACTTTCTTTTCCAGAGATTGTGTTCATATAAGAATGGGTGAGGTCATGGGAGTGGGCGGAGCTTCGGTAAAAATGCTAAAAAAGGAATCGAGTGAATCCGAATTGCTTCCCAAGCACTCTGGCTCTTCCCTATTGCTCCAATTGTAGAGATATGACAGCTGTAGTGGTGTCTGAAAGAGTTTTTTAAGAAGAAGTTATTAAGTATTTCATGAGTTCCATGATATAAGGATATAGTGAGAAGCTGTAGGAGTAGGGAACCAAGTCAGATTCAACCTTTGTCTATACTTTACAGTAAAATATTCTAATTCAGAGACCGGATGGGTAAATGAGTGACGGTGCACAATGCTCTGAAAGACACCGTTGTCATGGCGACGAGTGGTGAACTACAGTATGTGCTTACTACAGCGTGTGGGAAAACGGAGATGCAGCACTGTTGAAAAGAATGAAATAATAATAATAATAATAATAATAATCTTCTTCAGTTTTCCTTTATATTAGTTTAAGCCTAAATAATGTATCTCATATTTTTGCAGCTTATCTTTTCTTTTTTTAAAAAACAGGAAATGTTTTGCAACATTCAGGTTGTCTTGTACGTTAAGCTTAAACACTGAAGATGTGAAAGAGCAGAAGTGAAACAACAGGAGTGTAATATACGTCTGCTATAACATAAATGTACCAGGTGACATAATTGTAGAAATGGTGGAGGGCCCTACCAGTCAGTCCAGGGGCTAGAAGTGAGTCTCACCTGGTGATGTTGGGAACAGTGTGCAGAATTGAGTCGCACAGCGAGTCCCGGCCAATCTTCAGCATGCAGCCTGTGATGAGCAGGAAGAAGAGGAAGACGCCGCAGACGATGATGATGGAGTTCATCCACATGCGCTCCCTGAAGACGACAGAACTTTGATTTTTCTTTTTTATGTAACAGTTTGTGAATAAAAATAGCTCATTGTGTTTATCTGAAATTAATTAGCTGGGCAAAATCTGCAATATTTTTGTTAATACAAATAAATAGTGGTTCTGCTACATATAAGGTTGTAAAGTCAAACAGAAACAGTTTCTGGAAGACCAATATGGCTGACATAAACAGAAATCTTTATTTCTGCTTCCATTTTCCTATGAGTTGGGAAGTTTTACTTATTTATAATCTAAAATTATCATAATTATTTACCTCAAATCTAATCATTAAAGCCCCTTAAAAAATAAAATTTCACTAAAAAATAATGCAAAAGTACTTCCTAAGTCAAAACTGTAAATCTTCTAAAAAATATGATTAAAAATCACAAAAAATGTAGTTGAGAAACCCACCTAAAAAGGAAAAATCCCTAACATTCTAACTATAACATGTCTAAACTTACAAAAAATAAATAAATATAGATATTTGATCAGAACCGTGTGTGCTGGTCACCTTCTGGTCTCTCCCTCCGTGCACAGAGTGTACGCCCAGAACAGAGACAGCGAGAAACACAACACCGCCACCAGGATGGATACGGCCGACACAAAGTAGCAGAGAGAGGCGGAGGTGGGCGCCTGCACCCCGATGAGTTTGGTCGTCACATTGTAGGTGACGCGTCCGTACAGCATGCACAGCCCGCCGAAGTGACCCTGGTGAGAACAGAACTGGTGTCATACTCCAACCTGGAACCAGGAACTGAGTAATTTAACTCAGTTATGAGCAGAGTTACTTCTAAATCATAATATTAAATAAGGATTTTAATAAAATAAAATAAAAAATTAAAGAAGCAAATCAAACACTAAAAATAAAAAAATCAGACAAACACCAAAGCAAAATTGTGCAACTGTTGGTGTTTAAATAAAGTTTTGAACTAACTAAATTATAAAAACCATTGACTGTATATAGAGAACTGGACTGGGTGACCCCTCCCCCCTCATATTTCAAACAGGAAGTACCTGCTGGCTCCAAAAAGCCAAAATCAGATAGACTTCTATTGATAAATAAACAGCTATTCTATTTGTCACAATAACCATTCTTGTATGCTAACTTTTTTAACTGTTAAAATAGTGTTACATCCTAAATAAAACATACACTCTGACATACCGCAACTCTTTTACACGATCAACATAATTTGGCTGATTTTGATCAGCTGATCATATTGGCTTTCCACCGATATGCAACACACTACTAATTTAAAGTGTTGCATAACAGCGCAAAGCCGCTTTTCTTCGCGACAGAATTAGCCGATTCACGTCGATCACGTTAACAATTCACTACTGAAACGTGTACCATGTTAGCACAAGGCTGCTTTCCTCTGATGAAATTATGTTAATTGGGTCAAAGAGTCACAATAAGCATAAGAATGTTAATGTTAAGGGCCAATCTTATTTTTTTCATATTTTTCTTTAGTTCAAGCTAGTCAAATTATAAACTTACGATGGATTATTAGGGCCACCAAAGGGGAAAAAAGTAATAATAAGAGATTTAAATTCTGAAATTTAGAAAAAAAGTACATTTGTGAGAAAAAAGGCACAAATTTAGCCTATGACTTTTAAAAAAGCTTAAAGTCATAAATATACAACTCTATTCTCGTAATAAAGTTATTGTAACTGTTACGTAATTCTCCGAAAAGTTCCAACTTTTTTCTTGTAAATTTATTACATTTAAAGTCGAAATGTATTTTGTAAACTGGCCCTCATACTCCGTCATATAAACTGACCAATCAGATGCCTCTAAAAAAAAAAATAAAAAATACAAGGTGGTGTCCGCTAGCCCCAAGTTGAAATTTCCAAACGTTAGACCAGAGGTCTGCAACCTGCGGCTCCAGATCCACATGTGGCTCTTTTGTCTCTCTGTGGTGGCTCCTTGGCCAAACATAAAATAAGTCAGTCTGATAATGGCTGCCTAATCAAAACTACCTAAAAAAATAAAAAATAAACAAAGCCCAGAAACTAAGACTACCAAGGTCCAACCCCAAACTAAAATAACAAAACCCAGCAGTGTAAGACAGAGTAAAAATAAAAAAAATAATCAAATTTTGAGAGATGCTAGGTTCTTTTTACATTATTTTGCTTTTGTTTGTGCTAAAAAATACACATAATTCATATTTATTATTAAAAAACAAAAGGTGATAAATGCAAATCCAAATTTCTTAAAGGCCAAAGTAAAACTATACGGCTCCTTCTAGGTTTTGATCAGTAGAAAATAAGCCAGAATGGCTCTTATACCGTTAAAGACTGCTGACCAAGTCATCTTCAAGTGGAAGGGGTGTGGTTTTCCAACAAGAACACTCCTGATTGGTGAAAGTGGTTGCCATACAAATGTTAAGGCAAATCGGACCAATCTCCTCTCTTCTAGCTCCAACAATTTAATAGAAGCCCGCAGAATTAAAACAATGAATAATAATAAAAATTTTCTATCTTTTTTTTTTTTTAATACATGTTTTATCCTGCCAGTGAAACCACACAGTATCGGTTAGACCGGTTTCCCTGTTTTGAATCCCAGATGGTCCCTTCTATATGGAATTGTGGGCTCTTATCGGCTTCCTTAAAGTCCAATCACATCT
Source organism: Oryzias melastigma (assembly GCF_002922805.2). Taxonomy (NCBI): domain Eukaryota; kingdom Metazoa; phylum Chordata; class Actinopteri; order Beloniformes; family Adrianichthyidae; genus Oryzias; species Oryzias melastigma. Next base: position 12,520,368 of record NC_050529.1, on the reverse strand, counting down.
TTCATAAGGTGATATTGAAATAATATCTTAGAAATAAGTGTGTGACCCTGTTAGGGACCACTGAAATAGCCTTAAACCTGTATTAACAAAAACTAACTGGAAGGTTTACCTAAAAAGTTAAACAACTACTTAAAGTACTTTTAAAAAACAAAACGTCACTTAAATAGATTTACCTCGTTACTACCCGTTTCTGTGTGTAACAGAGGATGTGCCAGATGCCTCATAACCCCGAAAACTGGACAGAGAAAGGAGCGCCAGGGTCACGAGCTTCTCCTGTTATTGTCTCGCGCGCATGTTGTCACGCGCGTTTCCCTGATTTACAGAACGGAGACGGAGTTTCTGAAACGACTTCACTTCAAAACTTTGGTCGCAGCTCCGAACTCAAGGCTCCCATCATGACTGAAGTGAGTAAAACGGTTCAAAGCGGCGAGAGGAAGTGTGGAGAAAGTGAAAGCGCGTGCCTCTTTGCTTAAACATCCTCGTGCCAACTTTTCTGGTCGTTAAATGACAGAAAAATATGTCGCATTAAACCAATTACCCGATAATTACAGCGCACTGATACTAGTCGGTATGTTATTATGCTGTCATTAAAACAATGACAGGAGAATACGAACTAGAAGTGGCGTAGATACAATATAAAACAAACTTTTTATGTCGAGTAAAACCGGAAGCGAGCTGACAGCGCGCGGGACACAGAAGTGGTTAAAGGGGTGAAGTCACCTGGACTATAGTGATGGAGGCGGCGGTGACGATCCCACAGATGAAACAGCTGGCGTACAGCCCCAGCTCCAGCAGCAGCAGCACGGTCAGCGCCATCATCCAGCTGCCCCGGTCTCTCTGGAAGCAGGGCGACGTAAAGGCGGAAACAAGAGGAGGGAGTTTCCGGTGATCAATTTCAAAATAAAACTTCTCAAAGAATAGGAAACGACTGAAACTGAGTTAAGAACATTATTTTTTTTATTTAAATGTTTCTTATTGCATTACACACATGCATTCGTTTGATTGAAATATAAAAAATACAAATAAATAAATAAATAAATAAAAGCACAAGGGATGTAGGCTAACTGTGCTATTTTTATTTAAAAGTAAAAATTTATTTTATTCAATTTGCTGGTGCAATTAGATCCCAAATCCAGATCTTGTGCACTACATTGCCGGAGGCTCTGTGCTATGTAGCAATATTCAGTAAGATATAACTTATTGACACCTGAAATGATTTCCAGCTAAAAAAGAAAAAAATATATATTTTCTTTGGTTTAATATGTATACTAAATTATGGTAATTTTGGAACCGAAGTGGTTTGATGCTTATTTGGATCAATGGGCGCCAACTGGTTAAGTCCTACAAAGTATTAGAAAGCTCTGGTGGCTTGTTTTCACAAACATGTCTGTAAACAGAACAAGACAGATGCAATTTAATTATTTTTAGTTGAAAGTGAATTACAATCTTTATATTTTTCCAACATAAAAAATGTAGTTTTTAGCTATTGTTTGCCTTGTGTGCTGTCATTCTCCTTATTGTCATTAAAAAGATATCTGCTCCATTTAATTTTATTGAATGTCAACAAAACTTCAACACCATAGCATCAAACTCACCTGTTGGATCTTGCCAAATCTGCAGGGCTTTTATTTTGAAGGTAAATCCACTGGATATCCGGTAAACTCCTGTCCTCCAAGTTTCTCCAACTTAGAAACTGTCAGCAGCAGCAGCCCAGTTCAACCTCATCTCCTCAAATGCCAACTTGGATCCAGTTGCTGTGTGTTTTAAGCCACTTCACGTTTAAAACGCACGACGGATCTTTCATTTGTGACGCTGGAAAACTTGAAATGTGACCGTCAGATTGATTTCCTGTGGCTTAGTAACCGATTAAAGCAAAAAAAATGTGTTGTGGAAGCTGCAGGAAACTGCCAAAGTTCATCTAGAATACCTTTGGGTTGTGGATATTTCATCTACAGGCCAGCTTCATTTTAATGTGATGACCAAAAACTAAGACTGGAGTCCAAGTTACTAAAAATCTGGTCAAAAAGGCTCATGACCTCCTTTGTCATGTGATGTGACCATATGTACTTTCTTGCTTGACAAACTTGCCCATTCATTACTGTGTAAGAAGTTAATTTTTCATACTTTGCATACATTATTTACGACTAAGTGTTCTAATTTCTATTATTTATGTCAAAATTTACTCTTATATATTTTTTAACTATAATTTCTTGCAGTTTATTGCTATCTGTAATCAAATGTTATTATAAAAAAACAGCTTTTGCACAACATTTTTTGTATGTAGCTGTTTTCAAAAACAGAAGAAACAGAAGTGGAATTAAGCTAACGTGGCATCCTAAATACAAAAATTCTCATTTTTAGATATGTGAATGGACTTCTTCATTTCATGAGAAAGGCCAAACTAAACAGAGTGCTCCCTGTTCAGTCAGTTCCTTTAAAGGAATGCAGAGCATGCATGCATTTTTTTTAATTCAACCACATCTAATGTGGCAGAATTTGTTGTTCTCAGCTCACAGAGCAGATCAACTGCTACTTGGTGAGGGTGAGTATTGGCAATAGAGTCTGGTGATGCGATACGTATCGCGATATGCGCCTCACGATACGATAGGTATCACGATATATCCTGTGCTGCCAACTAACGGTTGAAGGTTTAGGTGGAAAACAAGAATAAGACACTGAAGAATGCTCACAAATAGTGAATTAAATATTGTCATGTCAGCATTTTGAATCGATACAAGTATCGCCAAATTAAATACTGCGATATATCGCCAAATCGGTTTTCTCCTACTACTTGTTTGTATGTGTGTGAGTCCCCTTCATTAAAAACAGCCTGTTATTACTTCACCTGTAGTATTTAGATCTTATGACACAAATCTGCTAATACTTTAATTGGCGGCTAAATTCCAACATTCAGTAAAAGTTGAACAAGGAGCAAATCTACAAACAAAAAGGGCAATAGGTAGGCTGTAAAATAAGGATTGATAACATTAGCAAAAAGCTTGAAAACATGCACACAAAATCACGTCACAAATTCCAACACGACTTTGCCTTAGATAAGAGTCATGATATAGAGCAGTTTACTGAAAACCTTCAAGAAAGATGATAAGATTTCTATATAAAGAAGTCACATTAAAACAGATCAAATTTAAAGTCCCACTCCGATTATCTTTTAATCTATTTAAGTGATCTTTTAATTATGATTATGCCATTTTGAGGCAAAAACAAAAAAGTTTTTTAGGATATAGTTTCTGAAGAGTGACAGAGGGAGCTTGTATTTTATCTCTTTTTCAAACCATCTGCTCCAGATTCACAACAATTCGAATAAAGAAATACTTAAAAAGAACAATAAGGCTTAATTTTACTAATATATGTCCAGCAAAATGCCACAAGAACATGCTAAAAACACCAAAAATCATCATTTACATCAGAGTGGGTCTTTAAATCAATATGTCAACCATAGGAGGAACACCAGAACATTTTCAACATGGTGTTTCTCTTCATGAGATTTTATGAATTCATTCATTCATAAAGGAAACAGAAGAGTCCTAAAGAGGGAAATATACAGGGACGAAAACCTTCTGTGCTTTGATTCAAGCTCATTGAATGACAAAATTCACCTTGCAGGTAGGTACAAATCGGGGTCTAACTTTTGATGATAGACTCCTCTGACAGATTGTCCATTTGTGCCAGCAGTTTTACAGCTACGTTCTGATAAAATAAAAAAAATGTCCATCAGGAGGCGGATATTTTTTTTCCAAACCACTCAAACGTCACTTCTTGAAGCACAATAGTTCAAATAAATACTCGGGAATAATAACATTTTTCGTCTAAATATATATTGTTTGGGGGAGAGGGCAACGCCCACAAAATTCCACATCACATCTAAAAAAAAAGCTCACGATTTGCAGCAAACTGTTTCCAGTTTTATCAAACCTGTGATTTCACAAGTCGAATGGCTGCTCAGGAATGTTTGAAAAAAGAAATTCCGGCTTTTCTCTTTTAGTGGCATGGGCACGTCTTCGATAAGTGCGGTCACAAGACTCCTATCAGACTGCTTAGTGTGTCCAGTTTGAGAATGTCATCCTCCGTCTGCACAATGTCAAGGAAATTTACTCCATAAATACCCCTCTACTGAGTTGTAAAACAAGGCTACCTCATACTATAGTTATAATTGAGCATGCATTTTTATTTTTATTTTTGCCGTTAGCTATCAGCCCACTGGACAACCAGGCATCCTGAACGCTTCTGGAAGAGGACTATCCAGTTTACAGATGATTTTATAGATTCCCTTCTTCCAGCAGGGGTCGCTGTCCCTCCCAGTCCAAATGGCTGAGTAGAATTCTCTCAAGGCCACTTCAGACACCTCCAGAAACCGCTCCGGAACCTACAAACAAAACAGTGAACACAGAAGATTATTTGTCTAAATCATAGCTTCTATGAAATAAATAATATTTTCTGCACGTTTTGATTCCTTCTATATCTTCTTTAGTAAGCAGAGGATATTTTTCCCCATCAAAAGCAATGGAACAATTAAAATTCAGTGCACTGGCACACAAGTTTTCAACTCTTTTGTGTGCAAATGTCCTCTGGGGAGTGGAGAGTCGCTTTGATGTGCTCCCGGGTTTTTACTCTGGCATTATTCCAGCCGTCAAAGCAGAAAACCCACACAGCCCTTCACCGACGAGCCCCTTAGCCATCATAAAAACAGGATGTGACACAGGTGCAGCTCCAACACAGGTGGGAAACATCAGCAAATGCAAAAACAAGCTTATGCAAAACACTCTGCAGCATTTTCTAGATAATGGTTCATGGATTATTTAAAGACCCACTCCCATCACCTTTTGATCTATTGTAAAAGCAGTTTTGATTAAAATGTAATTTAAAAAATCCATGTCATTTTCTAAGACATATTTTCTCCAGGGCGGCAGTGGTTCATTAGAAATTTGCCTCTGTGTTGGAGCAACCCCGTCCCCTCTACCCCTTACCGTTATTGAGAGCTTGGAGCAGGGAGCTTGTTGCCCGCCCCGCCCAGCATATTTTCTGTCTTTTTTAAAGTTATATTTTGCTCTTGCTTCTTACCTGGTACACGTTACTTTTATTGTAGTGCATGTTCAGTATGCGGTACAACTCAGTCTCTCGGCCCACTCGCAGCTGATTGTCTCTTCCCAGACGAGACGCACCTTCCCTGCATTTCAGAGTCAGTTCAGGATTAACTATTGAAGCATCCAAAACACCAACAGCCTTTGATTTTTGTGCGCCAAAACCCACCGCGTGAGGGCTTCACGCACTGCCTGGCGAGCGAAACGCTCCATCTGGATGTAGAAGAACTCCCTGAAGTTGCTGAACCACTTGATCATCTGCGATGTGACGCAGCGGTTAAACTAGACGGCGGGAAAGCAATGAGCAAAGAATGAAGAAAAGAAAGCATGGTGTATGGGCTGAGAGTCTTTGAAATTATGCTAAAATATTTGTAATCATTTCAACGTCTTAAATAAACTCTTAAATAATGTCTTAAATACGTTTTGAACATTGCATACAGCACAGATCAAGAAGACAGTAAGATTTTGCTGGAAACTCAACTGGCCGGTTAGCTCAGTTGGTTAGAGCGTGGTGCTAATAACGCCAAGGTCGCGGGTTCGATCCCCGTACGGGCCACTTGTTTTTTTTTTCTTGTTAGAAGCAGACATAAATAAATATCTCAGTTCTGCAATTATTTCTTTGTTCATTATTTTCATGCATACAGTATGCATATTTCTTTCTTGTAATTCTTTTCAAGATATTAGTTTAGTTGGTTATAGCATGGTGCTAATAATTTTAAATTTATTAAATGTAATTGTTTTGCCCTTTTATTCCGTTTTAAATCATGATTTTGGCAGAAGGACGAAACCTTGCACAACTTTATAACTTTTTCAACAGATATTACATCAATAATAAGTGCAGGGTTTTATTTTTGTAAAATGTTGGCTTTTTCTAATAATTTCCCAACTTTATTTTCGTCAATGTTATACTATTTTCTTAAAAATTTCACAGCTTCAGCCTTATGAAATTTTGACTTTTTACTCAATACAAGTTAATCTTTAAAAATTTTGACTATTTTTATAATTTTACTTCAGTCTCATAAAATTATGACCTTTTTCTTTTAACTTTATGACTTTATTGCCATAATTTTTTCACCTTTTTCCCGTGCTCTAATAACATTATTCTCATAAAATTGTGACTTTTATCACATAATTTTAAAAAATTATTCTCATAGATTTTAGATAACTCTCACACTTTAACGACTCTATTCTCGTTAAATGTTTTTTTCTTAACTTTACATTATTCTCGTAAATTTAGACTACATTCACATTTTACTTCAGTCTTGTAAAATTACAACTTTTTATCTAATTTTACGACTTTTACTCTTGTAAAATGTTGACTTTTTTAAAATAATTTCCCAACTTTATTCTTATAATTTTACCCCTTTATTCACAAATAGTGTAGACTTTTTCGCTTTACAACATTATTCTCGTAAATTTAAACTATTTTCTCATGCTTTTATGTCTTTATTCTTATAAAACTGACTAATTTCCCATATACTTCAACTTAATTTTTGCAAAATTATAAACTATTTTCTAATACATTTATGACTTTATTCTCATAAAATTCCTTGTAAAATTTAGATTTTGTTTTACAATTTTACATTACTCTTATAAATAATTTTCTCATTTTAGGACTTTGATCTTGTAAAATTACAACTTTCTAAATAATGTTATGACTTTATTCTTGCAAAATGTTAACTTTTTTTCTAACAATTTTCCAACTTCATTCTTGTACATTTTAAACTAACTTTATTCTCGTTCATTTTAGACTAATTTCCCATATTTTCACAACTTTATTCTTGTAAAATTGTAGACTATTTTCTCATACATTTACGGCTTTATTCTCTTATATAAATTTAATTTTTTTCTTTCATGGTGGCCCTGATACTCCGTTGTAGTTTTTTTAAATAATGGAACAGACATTTTTGTTTTGACTGGAGCGTAGCTTTGACGTGAACACGGTTAGCCGTGAAAACCACACCTTCACATCAGGGAAGTAGGTCTTGAGCGTGTTGGAACTGGGGTAGCGCGTGTAGAAGAACATGAGCTTGGCCTTCTTCAGATGACAAGGAGACAATCCCTCCTGGGAGTACACACGAGCGCCGTTAAGTAAAACACACACAGGTCTCTTCAAAACACAAAAACATACACCTCATTCTGCATTCCCACAAAAGGATATCCCCCCGCCGGTCAAGTAGAGCTCTCCTCCGTCCACCACTCCTCCCCCTCTCACACCTCCATCCCCCCTGACCCCCCTCTCCCTCTCTCGACCTCCGTGGCGCACCAGTAAGGGGTCCAAGTGGCTGAGCAATGAGAGTGGGGGGAAGGACGGGGGAGAGGAGAACTCCAGGAAGGAGTCGGGGCTCAGGTAGTCCTTACGCGACGGAGGGAGGTGGGGCAGCTGAGGGTGGGGGAGAGAGCGGGAAAAGAGCTGCTGCATGGAGTAGTGGAGCAACGGCAGGGGGAGAGGCGGGGGCGGAGGAGGTGGAGGAGCTGGGAAGGAGGATGAAGAAGAGGAGGAGGACGAAGGCGTGTGGAAGGAGGAGGAGGAGGACGGGTCCTTGGGTTGGGGCGCCGAGGGGATGAGCGGAGGGAGGGCGGATGGACGGGGTAACGAGGGGTGGTGCAGGGGCAGGTTTGGGTGAGACGGGTTGAGGTGAGTCGAGAGGGGCGGTCCGAGAAGAGGGTGTGGCTTTCGTGTGTCAGGTGACCTGTGAATGGCCAACGGAATTGGTTGATCCGGCTCGGAGCGAAGCGGCGGACCAGGAGGAAGGCTCAACTTCTGAAGCTGCTTCTCTCCATCGTGTCCTCCTGCTCCATCGCCCTTTCCGCCTGGCGCCTCCTCCTGCCTTCCTCTGGATAGGAGTCCCACCCACGCCCCGCCGTCACTGCCCCCATCCAGTCCAGAATCCGGTTGGTGAAAGGAGATGCTAGCAGGAGGAGAGGAAGGAGCGTGGTCCGTCATCTCCGTGTAGAGACGCAGGACTCGATCGATGACGCGCGCCACGGCGCTCCCCAACTCCAGCTTCAGCGCCTGAGCAAACTTCTGACCTCCTTCTTCTCCCTCATCTTCCATCCCAACGTTCCAGTCTCCTCTCAGCAGCTCCCTGCAGTCCATCCACATCCCCTCCATCCCGCCCTCCAACCTGCCTCCTCTTCCTCTCTCCATCCTCCTCTCTCTGTCCTCTCTCTGCTTGTGGAAGTCCTCAAACGTGGAGGCAGATAAAAGGGAGAAGGTCTCCTTTTCCATCTGTCCACCGATGTCCTCCTCATCGTACATCCCTCCTGTAATATCCTCCTCGTCCTCCTCTGTCATCTCCTCATCTCCTTCTCGGCTGTTCTCGTTTCTCTGCTTTGCTTTCTTCTCCTCCTCCTCTTCTCTGTGCTTTTCTCCAAAGGCCTTCCACACTCTCTCCTGCAGGAGCTGCAGTCTCTCTCTCGCCTCTTCCAGCTGTTCCTTCAGCTCCTCTTTCTCTCTCCTCCTTCCCTCACGTCCTCCTTCACGCCTCTTATCCCTCTCCTCCACCTCTCCATCTCTCAGCTTCATCCTCTTCATCTTCAGGGCGTCTTCACTCCACTCAGCTCCGTGTCTCTTCTTAACCTGCAACAGGTTGTCCTCTCCTCCCTCTATCGGCCTCTCCTCTCTTCCATCCATCTCCTCGTCCACTCGTCTGACCGTGACTCCATCGTCTTCCCGCTGCCGGTTCACAGAGAGGATTCTTCTAGGACCTCCCGGCTGAAGGAGGTGGTGAATAAGGGGGAAGCCAGGAGGTCGAAAAGAAGGAGCGGAGCGACCAATGCTGGGCTGAGGATGAACTCCAGGGAGATCTGTGGAGGTGAGAGTGGGAGCAAAAGTGCGAACTGGCTGGGACGAGTCATCGAAAAGATCTGAGGGGGAATCCATCTCTGTAGCAACACAAGAGGGAAGAGGAAATTTCAATTAAAATCTCACATCTTAAACATATTTAATGCATAAAAAGTTTTTTAAGTCCCACTCCGATCATCTTTTGAGCCATCGTAAAAACGTTCCCAGTGGTCTTTTATTTATGATCATGCCATTTTTAGACCAAATTAAAATTTTATTTTTATTTTTTGGGACTTAGTTTCTGCAGAGTGGCTTTAGTTCATTAGAAATTCCCCTCTGAGTTGTGGGTACCGCCCCTACCACGACAAAGCTGGACAGGATTTTATGTCTGCCACGGACACCAGTGAAGATAAAAAGAATCATTGGAAAAAAAAAGTTCAGGGTGCTGTCTTGTGGGTTCCAGATGACCCCACTTTTGATGTAAACATGCCTAGGACAGCACAAAGGCTACAAACACAATTTTTATTGGAGTGTGTCCTTAACACCGTATCCTGTGTTCACTTTGGGCATGTGACGCCTGCTCAAGAATGCGTATTTAGTGTGCTGAATGAGCTAAATACGATTTAAGAATGCGTGTCAAGAAAGCATGCAATCTTGAAAAGCACAAGGGGCTTATTTTCTTCATCGCCAGTTTACTAGTGCATGTCTGCCACCTACAGTTAGAAGAGGATTGGTGCGAAGTGTCAAAACGGTGCTTGCTCCTGACTTTTTTTTCCATAGGTTAACCACTGCAGTGGTTTGTCTCGCAACCAGAAGGGCCCTGGTACAGAAACACCATTGGAGGACCTTTCTGTGGAGTTTGCATGTTCTCCTCAAGCATGTATCCAGAGACTCTGGCTTCCTCCCACCGTCCAAAAACATGCTTTATAGGTTAATTGGTTACTCTAAATTGTCCCTAGGTGTGAGTGTGAATGGGTGTGTGATTGTGGCCCTGCGACCTGTCCAGGGTGTATCCTGCCTTTGTTCAGACGTGACTTGGTTAGACTCTGGCAGCCCCATGACCCCAAAAGGGACAAAACGGGTTTAGAAAATGGATGGATGGAGGTTAGTATGAAAGAAAGAGACTTGCAAACTGCAATCATGGTCTAGTGTTAGGGTTGACATTTGTGGTAGAGTGTCCACCCTAAGACTTGAAGGTCGTGAGTTCAAATCCAGTCATACAAAAGACTCTGAAACTGGTATCCATACCTCCCTTCTTAATACTCAGCATAAAGAGGTTGGATAGGGGGTCAAACCACTAAATGGTTTCTGAGCACGACTGTGTCACCGCCCCAATTTTCAAACAGTTGGCACTTCCGTAAATTAAGGGGGACGCCATCCATACGTCACTACCAAATCCCTGATTGGTCAAAGTTCAACCTGGTTTGACTTTCAATGATTTCGTACGTAAATGTTTGTCATAACCCTTGTGCTATCCTTGGTATGTTTAGATGCCAAGGCATTTAAACTATAAAAGCTGATTCAAAAGTTTAAGTTTGTACCACAGAAACGGGTCCCTCCTGTCATATTAGTGAACTGACCCCTCGATAATGTTGTGACTGCAGCACGATTTCTGCTTGCCTGGATAACAAACCAGGTCACCGGTCAATCACAGGACATAGCCACTTCCACTCTGATAGGAGAGCTACAGAGCTGTGCAGACAAAAAAAGTGTAAAAATCTGCTCCAAGTTTTGGCAGATTTCAAACACATCTGGATTTGGGACACTGGAGCTTGAATCTAAGGCTACACTCAGGAGAAAAGAGGGGTGTTGCTGCAGGATGACAGCTGGAGAGAGGGGGTCAGTCTACCCCCACATCTGGCCACATCAGTGTTCATGTAAATGTGCATTTTTAGTTCACAAGTCACACGAAAAACGTGCACAAAAATCACCAAGTTCTGTCATGTTAAACGATTATTAAAGCCTCGGGAGTGCAGCTCCCTCGACCACATGTCCATCTCTGTTTTTTTTTCCTAACATTATCTCCCATACGCTGCCCCCTTTTTCCTTCCTCCCCCCCTCCTCCTCCTCTGTTATCAGTTCAGGCAGCTTGTTAAGCACTGTTTGATCAGAGTGTTTACCGTCAGACGCACACGCACGCCGACGTGCACGCACCTTCACACAAAGAGGGGAAAGGGGATTGAGAGAAGGCTAACAATGGTCAATGGTTCTTGTGGAGAGGAATGGATAGAGCGGCATTTATGAGATAGATTGATAGACAGATAGACAGATAGACAGATAGATAGATAGATAGATAGATAGATAGATAGATAGATAGATAGATAGATAGATAGATAGATAGATAGATAGATAGATAGATAGATAGATAGATAGATAGTTTCCCTAGTGCAACAGGAATAGAGAGAATAATCCTCCTATAAATAGCTAAATATCAATTATTCAAATGCCTTGTCCTCTCAACTATAATACAGCCCAGATGGCAAGCCAACCAATGCGCTTATATCAGGGACAGATTAGCTTTTCAAAGCCAGCGGAAAGCTGCATAAAATATGAGCACTGAGCAATGAAAATGAAAGCTATTAACCACTAGATTAGGCTTTAGAGGGATGCTCTTGGACTGCTGAAGCTTTCAAATGGAAAAGTGAAAAAAAAAGGTGCAGAAGCACCAAACTGGACTGAAATGAGATAAGTCACTAGTATTATTTGGAAAATGACAGACAAATTTACACCTCTCTAGACTTTGAAGGGTCAATATATTTAAAATTTAATTGAAAAATGTGCATAAAAGTCAGTAAAAAAAAAATCAAAAGTAGAAAAAAATACATAAAAATATACCCCCTCCCCGCCCCCCAATATTTCTTTTTTTCTTCTTCTTTTTTTAAGAGTGGAAACATCTGCCAGTTCAGCGCGCGAGCTGTGTGAGCGCGCGCCCGCTCTCGCGCGCCGCGTCGTGTGACTTAATTGGCATCGGTTTGGACAAATGTAGCATTAAAAAAAGGACACATATATTTGAGCCGCGCGCCAAACCCTCGCGGCTCGTTTGATGTGGTCGTTTTTCTTTCTTTCTTTCTTTTTTTTTCCTCGCGGAGCTGTAAGTTGTAAACTGAACTCACTCTCGGGCGCACGGCGGAGATTCCCGAAGGTTTCCGAGTCCTGGTTGTCTCCGACGGGTACCGGACCGGCCTGGTGGGAGGAAAATTTTTCAGAAAGGAGCCGGCGGCTCGTGTCGTCAAACGCCTCCTGTCTCGTCTCTCTTGCCTCGCGCAGGTTTGTCCTCCCTCGTCGGTTTGGCTGGCATCAGCCTCACGCGCCGCTGCCGGAGTGGAGTGGCGCGCGGGTGGGCGGGCGAGCGGGCTCGAGAGCTACCCGTTCCCTCCCATGTTGGCATGACCCCCAATATGCGCACACACAAACACGGACTCACATCATTTCACTCTGTAATAACGACATATTTTAATTGTAGGTTAATTATGAAAAACCCAAAACAAAGATTATTAAACTTTTGTAATGCAGATGTAAATATGTTAATGAAGGGGGAAAAATGGTCACAAACTTAAAGCTGATTAATACATGGAGGTGAATTAATCCAACCATGAAAATATGTTTTTTCTGAAATTTTGTTTAACCAGATAAAAAAAGGCAAAATAAACAGGTCAAAAGATGTTAACAAGAATAACAATCATTAATAAGCGAGTAACGATTCAGTTTAACAATAATATCATAGTTTTGTGGTTGACAATACCAATATAGTTGATATTGGTTCATTTTGATTAATCTGATTTACTGACCTGAAATCGATCCAGGACATCTGTAATGTGTGTTGACTGCTGTGACATTCGCTTTTACGTTATCGTAATATAAAAACTACCATGATAATTTTACATTGGTATAGTTCAATTTACTGTGAAGTATTTAATTTGTGATTAGGATTGGGTTTTATTTTTTTTTCACAAGAATTCCAAAAGGGGAATGGGGAAACTTCAATTATATATCACGATATTCATTTGGCGATGCTTGTATTCATTTAAAATGTTGACTTGGTGATATTTAATTCATTATTTAAGAGCAAACATACAGTAGTTCTGCATCCTACTTTGGTTTTCCACCTAAAGCTTCGACCCTATAGTTGGCAGCACAGCACACTGAGCCTCTCTGAGGAGCTTTACCACGACCAAAACAACAAGATCTTGCGAGAATCAGCTTGTAGTAAATGTTCAGTCAGCCTTGCGGTTTTTGTTGTTATGAGACATGTACTATTTCGTTTTTTACCGAACTGAAACTCTGGCACGTTGCACAGAATTTGTAGGTAAAACCAACTTGTTTATGAGATACAGTTGCATTTTATTATTTTATTATTTTATTAATATGAAATAATGTCTTAATATTCAAAAAAAGTTTTGTTTTCCTAAGTCATACCTTAAAAAAAATGTGAAAAAGTCTTGGGTTTTATTGCCATAAGTATGGTATTGTGTATTGCAATACGTATGGTATCGTGCATCGTGATACATATGGCAATGTGCATCGCGATATGTATGATATCGCACATCGCGATACGTATAGTATTGTGCATCACGATGCCATACGTACCGTGTATCACGATACGTATGGTATCATGCATCCCAATATCTATGGTACCGTGTATCATGATATGCATGGTATTGTATTTAGCGATATGTATGGTATCGTGTATTGCGATACGTATGGTATTGTGCATCGTGATAGATATGGTACCATGTCTCACAATGCATATGGTATTGTGCACCGCGATACGTATGGCACTGTGTATCATGATATGCATGGTATCGTGTTTAGCGATACGTATGGTATCATGTATCGCGATACGTACGGTATCGTGCATCGTGATAGATATGGTACCATGTCTCACGATACGTATGGTATTGTGCATTGCAATATGTATGGTATCATGCGTCGCGATACGCACTGCATTGCCCGACTGTTGTCAATACACACCTCTAGATTTCAATAAAGTTTATGTCAAATATAGTTCATTTTTTTATTGCAGAATGAAAAGTGATCCATTAGAAAAAGGCTGATAAGGTGGTATAGCTATTGCTCATGTTGGTTAAAAAGGCATGGAGAAGAAGAGACAACAAAAATGTAGCATAGATTCTTTGCTTTTTTCCTATTTTTGGTTTAGTCTCCTTCCTCCACATCCAGACACTCCTTGAAGTTGTTCTGAAGTTCAGTACCAGTACCTGTTGCTGATTTTTCTTCACGTATCCCTTCCCTCATCCTTTAAACCAATCCAGTGTAACACCTGAGTAATGCCCTTTCCAGTCCGCCCCCCCACCATCCCTCCCTCGCTTCTCTCCACTTCTGATTAAAAATGGTTATGCACCGAGCAAAAGGTCGCAGTTGTTATGGAAACAAGACTGGAAACAAAAAAGCTGGACACATGGGCACAGATGGAGCGAAAGTGGGGAGAAATGCACGTCTAAATAAATATGCAGAGAGAGGAAGAGAGGGCAGGGGGAGAAAAAAAAGAGGGAAGCGGGAGAGGTCTGGATAAATAGAAACAAGCGCAGCGGCAGGAGGACGAGAGGCGGCGAGGTCGTGAAACGATGGCTCCATCTGCAATAATAAATAACAAAAGATATTACCTGGATTTTATCATTCCAGGAAGGAGATTGAGGAACAAAGGTGTGTTTTTGTGCGCTGGGGATGGCAACTGATCGCAGGAGAATACTAAAAAGCACAAATTGTACCAAAAAAGTGCACTAAAAAGGCTGAAATTGTGTGGTTTTGTATGTGCGAATGCCTGAAAACCATCCCTCTGAGGGCTCATATTATGTTAACCACTTAGACTAACATCAGCGTCAAACAGACACACACTTCAGCAGCAGAAATAGGGTATCCCACAGTGAGAATTACAAACAGGAGAGAACTGACAAAGAGTGCAGGAGGAAAAGGGGGAAAAGAGATTATAACAGGGCAGACAGATATAAAAGGATCAATAAATGGCATAAAGTGTATGCTCATTGATCTACTTACAGCAGGAATGTATGGGTGTGGGGGGCGCAAAAAGCCTGGAGCAGAGGGGTGCAGCAAGTTGGAGTGGAAGAATATAAAAGCTAATCATTACTGTTTTCACAAAAAAAAATTGTAATTTTCCCACAGAGAGCTGTCGCCTAGCATGTATCAGTGCAAGGCTTTGGTCTGTTCTTTCGCTTAGCGTAAATGCAAAAAGTATTCCTCACTTTAAATAAAACAAAAACTCACTTTGCACTAGAGGACAATACACATCAACTGTAGTTTCTCAACCAAGATGATTTTTATCCACAAAAACTGGAATATTCTCTGCATGACTTGGTGAAGCTCAAAGGGGGGGGGGGGGGTTAAAAAACATGAATTTTTGGGCTCGCTTTGATGAAACTGCAAAAGAATGCTAATGATCTGAGCCAGCATAGTTGGAAAATTGGATTTAGTAACAAAGAAATGACTTTATTGATGCAGAAGTTAAAAAAACAGATATTTCTAATAAAACCAGATGGTCAAGAGGAAGTTATAATCATAAAGACTGTAAATGACAGAGAGTGACGTCACCTACAGAAAGTGTTCCAACAAGCCAATTCAGTCATCATTTCTCATGAAATCAAGAAATCATCAGTAAGGAGTGATTGATTAGTTAATCTGAGTCATCATTGAGAGGAAGGTCGGAGAATCCACCTAAAGTTTTGTGCATTCGACATAGCACCACATACTTTCATTAAGGCATTTGTCTTATGCTAATATACAATAAACAAGAACTTTAAAAAAATAACTTCTATAAAATGAAGAAAAAAAATCTCTGTATATATATTTACATTTAAAAAAAATGACTCTTTCTGGTTACATAAGAGCACATCTTTAAATTTTGTTGAAAAACACATTAAACTGTGTCAATCAATAACACTTCACAGATGTATTAGTTGAAGATATAATACTAATGATAAACACTCACTGAAGTAGACTTTTTAAATTGTATTCTATCTTCTTTTTGACATTTTTTAGAAAATACATTGTATTGATTTCTAAATTGTCAAAATTAATAATCATAGGATAAAGGGTTATTTTCTTTCTTTCTATTTTGATCGGAATACATATTTTTTTTAAATGTGTTTGATACTAATTTATTACAGATAATATGACATTTTGAGGAAACTTGTTGATTTACGTAATACATTTTTAATAGACAGTAGAGAGAGGTTCAATATGTTTTATTGTGGAGTCTAATTGAAGTAATTTGATAAAGTAAAGGGTTTTTACTCATTTTTGTTGATTTGTCTTTAGTTAACTTGAGATTTTTCTTTCTCTTTCATTCAGTGAACTCAGTCTTATAAAGGGATTTTTGCCTTTATCATATAAATACATTTTATTTTGGATTTATTCTGTTAATTGTTATTTCAAAATAAAACTACAAAATCCATTGCTGATGTGATGACTACTCTACTCTGTGTCGGGGGTGGGACTGTTTTCACGGATTGAGCCTGCCCTTATTTCCCATCATTCCTTCGTTTATATACTCTCCTGCTAGCTTACAGCCCCTTTACACCCCCAACCTAACAGTAGCGGTGCAACAAAAATGGCGAGCAATATTAGAGCTATCCAGCCGTACCACTTTGAGCAAGATCGGACGAGGACGATCATTGATCTAGTCGTCTACAACTAGAATCTGAATAAAGAAGTAATGAGAATTTAAAGTTTAATTTTCTTCATATCAGAAAATACCACAAGAACATGCTAAACATACTGACAACAGTTTCCTTCAGAGTGGGTTTTTACCGTTGACTGTGACAAATGGGTAAAATGACCGCTTTTAGTTTGCAGTGATCATCTTTAGATATTATTCAGGCCCCGAGAGACTAATAACATGCATCAGGATGGACAGAAACTGGTGAAAAGAGATGGATCGGCTGGAGCTGAGCATGAGGCTGACAGAAGGAAAGAGAATTAGTGTTTTTATGTGAGAGATGTGTGTGTGTGTGTTTGGGGGGATGAGAGACAGAAGTGTGCGCAAATAGCTGTGGGCAAGGTGATGGAGAGAAACAAATGGACACAGAGGGATAACAAGCTCATGGAGGATGGATGGTGCACATGTGTCAGAGAAAGAGAGGAGAAAAAAAAAGGAGAGGAGCGGAGGGAGAAAGGATGACAGCAAAGCCGGCGAGGAAACGGGAGAGAGTGCCTGCGTGGACGCGTGAAGGTGTTACCACGTTTGGCGCTGACCCAATGGGCATGTAGGTCACAACGGTCCCTCTGAACGCCTGCGTGGATCCGTTAGTGTGTGTAAACAGAAACTCAGAATAGACACACGGAGTTGGTCTACAAGAGTGTGTTTGGTCAGGGGTTGGAGAAGCAGTTTTTCTAGCCGCTAGGACTCTCACCCTCTCGTGTGCACCCACACATCCAGCTCCGGTGCACGCTAACAGCTGCCCTTCATGTCATACATGCACACTTAACACACACGTAATTATGCACAAACACACACATCTCTTTCTTTTGATCTCTCGTGATAACACACACACACTGAAGCTATTATGCTCTCAGGCTGGAGTGTTTTGATGGTATAATTGCAGTGACCAGTGAGGAGAAAGACGGAGGGAGGAATGGATGGATGAGGATGGAGGGAGAGGAGAGTGCTGACACTCTCAGCATGCTAATGTTGCGAGGCTGCACCCCCTCCCCTCCTGTCATCTCTTTGTCTCTCCATCACATCCTCTGCCTTTCACAGGTGGGAAGGGATGGAGTGAAAGGCGGAGAGGAAAAGAAGGGATATGTAACAGGATGGAGTTATGTTATCTCTCGCTCTGCCTGCGGTTCCCTCCATCCACTTCAAGCACCCCCGTGGTGGTCAAAACAAAGCATGAGACAGAGAGGGAGGGTCAGTTTTTCCACCCCGTTAACAATAAAAGGATGATCTCTGCTTATCCCCTAATCTCATCCCTTCTTTTTGCCTTCCTGTTATCTCTTTCTCCCTCCCTACCCTCATTTTCTCATCTGGGGGAGTCTTTTCCTCTCGCCAGACCTCCCTTTTTTCATCTGGTTCCAGTCCTCCATCCCTTTCTCCTCTCCAGAGAAGGGATTCTGCAGTTTGGCAGCCGTCTCTTCCCTCCTTTTTGCAGCATCCCACTTTCTACTGTTTCCCATCAGCCAAAGTGCATTGATGGAAATATCAGCGTAAAAATAGACTTTTCTCGCTTATATTTAGTTAAACATTTTATCATCTAACTCGTAACTTTAGCTTAGTTAAGAGTGAGAGAACACTTTTGTTCTTTTCTCCCATTTTTTATGAGATGAACTCAAAGATCTGAAACCATTTCTCTCAAACATAGTTCACAAATCTTTCTAAATGTGTGATAGTGAGTACTTCTTCTTTCCTGAGGTAATCCATCCCACCTCACAGGTGTGCCATTTATAGAAGCTAATAAGACAGCAAAATTATTGCACAGGTGTGCCATATCAAGATGTTGATTAGAACGTATGCTTATTGCACAGGTGTGCCATATCAATATGTTGATTAGAACGTATGCTTATGGCACAGGTGTGCCATATCAATATGCTGATAATACAACATGGTGATAGCAAAGGTGCACCATTTCAAGATGCTGATTACACAGGATAATTACTGCACAGGTGTGTCATATCAAGATGCTAATTAGATTGCATGATTATTGCATAGGTGTGCCATATCAAGACGCTGATTAGAAGGTATGCTTATTGCACTGGTGCGCCATATCAAGTCGCTAATTAGACAATATGCGTTTTGCACAGGTGTGCCATATCAATATGGTGATTATACAACATGGTTGTAGCACATGTGCCATATCAAGATGGTAATTAGATTGCATGATTATTGCACAGGTGTGTCATATCAATATGGTGATTATACAACATGGTTGTAGCACATGTGCTATATCAAGATGGTAATTAGATTTCATGATTATTGCACAGTTGTGTCATATCAATATGCTGATCAAGCAGTATGCTTGTTGCACAGGTGTGCCATATCAAAATGCTAATTAGATGGCATGGTATTGTACAGGTGCGACATATAAAGATGCTGATTAGACAATGTGGCTTTGCACAGCTCTGCCATGTCAAAATGCTAATTAGACGGCATGGTTATTGCACAGGTGTGTCATATCAAGATACTGATTAGAAGGTATGCTTTTTGCACAGGTGCGCCATATCAAGTTGCTGATTAGACAATATGCGTTTTGCACAGGTGTGCTGTATGAGTATTCTGATTATACAACATGGTTATAGCATATGTGCCATATCAAGATGGTAATTAGATTGCATGATTATTGCACAGGTGTGCCATATCAATATGCTCATCAAGCAGTATGCTTGTTGCACAGGTGTGCCATGTCAAAATGCTAATTAGACGGCATGGTTATTGCACAGGTGTGCCATATTAAGATGCTGATTACACAGCATAATTACTGCACAGGTGCACCATATTAAGATGCCGAGTAGACAGTATAACTATTGAGAAACTGTGGCATATCGAGATGATGATTAGACAGCATGATTATTACATAGGTGCGCCTTAGGGTGTATTCAGACTTGAAAAGTCTGTTGGTCAATACCGAATCTGTTTAATTTGGTCCAGATCGAGTCCTGACCCTTGCGTTTGGTCTGTATCTAGACTGCTGTAAACAGAACATTTCTGTTTTGAACCAGAGCTCGTAAATAAAAAGTATGTGACTGATCATTTCTTCAATCATTGGCCAGGAACTATGTGGGTGGGCAAAGTAACAATAGAAGGAATAATGGAAATCCTGCTCTTAATTCTTGTTGGGATAGTTCACTTACTCAAACTTTGTTTTTTGCTGACTAATTTTGAACGGCTGTGTTTTGGTATGTCGGCGGCGTGCTGCAGGACGGTTACTGAGAAGACGTCAGCTAAGAAGATAAGCTGATAAGTATTAATGACAGATTGTTGGGAAAACAGTGAGAAGCAATGTGTATCACACTAAGTTGTTTCAATGAGCTTGCATTCATCTGACCACATTTCAATGAGTTGCTGCATCTTACCGTTGCTCTGCTACTCTGTTTACATCCCATAACGTTAAGCTCATTTTAAGCTTTGACCACCATCTCCCTCACTCAGTGCAACATTCCCTATCTTTGAAAACACCAAACTAATAGTCAAAAATTGCCTGTACAACCTAAAGGAATGTGGCGAAATTAAATAAAAAACTTCTTAGATATGACCTACAGATGATTACTCGTGATTACTGTAATTTGCTTATTACCTGTTTTGACAAAACCTCCATATGAAACTCATTTGAAACTCTGTTGCAATTGTTTTAACAATAAATTAGTACAAATAATTCCTCTTAACTGTGCAATATCTGTGCAATAATCATGCTGACTACCGTAATTAACATCTTGATATGGCACACCTGTGAGGTGGGATGGATTCTCTCAACAACAGAGAAGTGTTCACTATCAACAGTATTTGATAGAAATTGTTACTTTGTAGACAAAAAACAAAAGTTTTTATTTTTGTTAGGTGTAAAACATGAAAACAGATGTTTAATTCAATCCTATTATTGACTTTTTCGGAAGACTGTTCATCTTATAAGTCCTTAACTGTCATATTTACCTTACAGAAAAGTTTTCAAGAGGTTTCTCAATCTTGTAGGAAGAACTCTTGCCATCTTAGGGTCAACAGCGCCTCCTATAGGTGATGCTATAAATTGCAAAAATACAGTTTTGCAGATTTTGGACATCAAAAACATATTTAGAGGCTTTTTTTAAAACCAAAAATTAAGTTATTTTAATTCTGTAGTATAATAATCACATAAAAAGACAGAATATAGTTATTTTTTATTTGTTTCAGATTTCAGATTTAGAATTTTACTATAAATAAAAAGGACTTGGTTGGTGTTTTTCTTATGTATTTCAAAATATAAAGACTTTTGAAAAATCTCTGCTCACTTTAAATATGTGATTTCAGTCTGTGACTCAGACCAATTTCTTGAAGGTCAAAGGTCAGGTTTCAATTCAGGAAAACTAGTCTCTTTTCGTTACATTTAAAGATGTATTTTATGCACTCCAGCTTCCTCCCACAGTTAAAAACAAAGATTCATAGATTAATTGGTGATTCTAAAATTATTCCCAGGTGTGAATGTGATTTTATGACCCTGCACTAGATTTATAACCTGTCCAGAGTGTATCCTGTCTCAGCTCGGATAGGCTCCAGCAACACTATGACCCCTAAACATGTATTAAAAAAACATGGATGGACATTATTTGCTATTATTTCTAATAATTGTTTATTTATGCAAACAGAAAGTCTAAGTTCACTTTCTATTTTGTTGACACACTCATTTTTATCAGTTAGTATAATTGCAACGAAAATGCAGTTTTGAATTTAACATCTGCATAGCTTTACTTGGTCTTTTTTTTGTCATGAAATCTTAAATAGGATTACAATAATTTCAATAAAATAATACTTAGAAATATAATTGTTAACCAAATTTTCTTTATATATGTCATCTATCATCAAAAAATGCCATTAGAACATGTTACAAATTTTATCAGAGTGGGTCTTCCAGCATCACTGCTTACCCTGTTTCCTGGGAAATCCTGCTCCCCTGGCAGTCACTTGGATGTTACTTTGACACTCGTTTCCTATCTAAACATGACAAAGAGGTCTGAAAGTGCCTGCACCTCAACCTGCAGGGCCCCAAGGATCCGTTTCTACTGCACAACATTTGCAGGAACCCAGCATTTTAGAGCAAACGGCAAACCAAAGCAAACGGACACGTTCTTTAGGTAAATTTAAATCAGTTTTATTTACAAAACATTGTGCAAAACGCAAACCACTAATGAACAGAGACATGACTGTTATACAGAAGGACTCTTTATAGGTCAGTTTAAATTGGTCACATCAGTAAAGCCGCACATTTTTCACTTTAAGGCTGTGGTGATCCGGTGTGAACGCGTTCCCTCTGGAGTGTTCCTCTGAGCCGCACTCTGGCTTCTTCAGGATGTGCTGTCCAACTTTAGTGTGCATTCTGGTGTGTACGTGCGGCATGTACGCCACCACCCTGAGCGTCTCCCCCTCTTGTCCCACCGTGTGTCTACGGGGCCTGTTTGGGAGGTGTGGGAGCAGTTGAGGAGTGCTGTTCCACCAGCATCTCGGCGTGCTTCAGGTACTGAGCCGTCCTCCTCATCACCAACTCCCTCCGAGCTGGATCCAGTTCTCCTGCACACAGACAAAAACAACATAAAGACATTATAAATAAGTCAGAAACAATAACATTTGTGGAATTTAAACCCCCTATGATATAAGATAATCAATCTTAAAATTTGGAAGAAAAATGAGCAAAAAAGCTGCTAATACAGTAAGAAAAATAGTCCTGTTATCAAGAATTGTTATTTAATGAAAAAAATCAAGTTACTAAGATATATTTTCTCAAACTAAGAGTATTTTACAACTGAAAAACTTGCCTAAATTATTATTTTTTTGCAAGCAAGACAAATACCTAAATTCAATTTCAGCCACATTACCTCTTTGTGGCTCCCAATGAGGATTTTGTGATGTCAAAATGTAATTTCATGTTTCTAAAATTAGATCTGACAGTAGAAGGGCAGATAATTTCACACAGCATGGAGACAGCCACATCCGGATAAATGAAAAATAGAGGAGGATATGTTTTCTAACAGATTGGGAAAGTTCAAAATGTTTTCCTTTCTGGGATAGAAGGCGGAGCAACTGGAGCTCCCAGTGTTCTTTCAGTTATGAGTTTGCTTTTTTTAGCCAAAATAATATAAACTTGTGTCGTTTTCTAGGACATAGTTTCTGCAGAGCTGCAGTAGTTCATTAGAAATTCACCTTTGAGTTGAGGGCGGGACCGTTTAAGCCGGTGGATTTTTCCCATCATGTCCTGCTAGCTTGCAGCCCGCCACAACCCCAAGCTAACATTAGTAGTGGAACAAAAATGGCGAGCAATATTGGAGTTATCCAGCTGTTCAGTTTTGGCTATAGTTAGTACGATCTTTTTCAAACTGCATTTTTGGTCAGCTCCTGATTCACGACTACAGAAATACTCAGAAACAGTTTTAATCTTAATATTCTTTATACACTATATCACCAAAAGTATTGGCTCACCCATCCAAATGATCAGAATCAGGTGTCCTAATCATATAGTTTGACCACAGGTGTATTTTATTTTAGTTATTTGACATATACTCACAGTTTTGTAAAATAAATCTACAACTATTTTAACATTTGATATTTAAATGTAGAATACAGATGATAAAAGAGATGTTCCTCCTTATGTTGTTTCCTAGAAACTTTTAACTTTAAAGTCAGGAAAGGGAAGAGTGACCGTGAGCTAGCAGGATTATTCACGTGAAGCCTTTCTGCCTGGATGCAGAAACTTTTTGACCTGACGGACTGGAGACACTTCATTCTGTGGATGCCAGTCCGCTGAAACACGCTCCCCCATGTGGAAACAATAACAGCAGCAAATGCATTTCTGCAGCTGCTCGAGAGCAAATCCACAAACAATCCTAACTGGACCATGACAATACCTTTACGCCATGTTACCTCCACGTAGGAAACAGTTGCATTGAGGTCCAGAAATAGCCTATGGATCATTTTAGATAAACGGCTCCTGCACGTCAAAATCTAATGCTGCACAGTAACAGGGTTACTTCAGTCGACTGAACAGTAAAATCCAGTAT
>NC_050529.1:12491197-12496646 GCF_002922805.2 Oryzias melastigma | reverse complement strand
GTTGCATTGAGGTCCAGAAATAGACTATGGATCATTTTAGATAAACGGCTCCTGCGCGTCAAAATCTGATGCTGCACAGTAACAGGGTTACTTCAGACGACTAAACAGTAAAAAAATATTTTATCTTCCCTTTTGTCATTTATTTGTTGTAAAAAATTAAGTGAAAATATTCGAATTAACTTTAGCTCAATCAGATGACTCTTGAGTCCTAACGTGCATCTTGAGCCTTGCAAAATAAAATAATGTAACTAGAAAATATATTATTAAAGACTTTGTTGGTTTGGTTGTAATTTTAGTTTTAGTTTACATTTAATAGATAAACTATAAAGATAACTGTCAAAAAGGGGGAAAAAACAGCAGAAAAGCTGAATTTGAGAGTTTTTGACATGCTTTGTCAGCTTCTTTTTTGCAAAATAAATGTAAATTAAAAGATTAAAAACAAAAATGTGGGGATATTGTATGCAGAATCCATAAATATTTCACCACACCTTGCACTCCAGTGATCAGGATATCCACAGCCGTCCTGTATCCACGAATGGCGCCGCTGAACTCGCCCTCCTTCTCCCTCTCCATGGCGGCCTGCAGCTCATTGGCTGCTTGGCTCAGGTATCCCCCGTCCCCCCCATTCAGGCTGGCTGGTGGCAGGGAGAACAGCTCTGAGTGATCGGAGGTGAATCCTGTTGTATCTGGAATAGAAAAGAAGTGAGATTCCTGGCTCAGAATGTAAAATTATCCTTTGAATTGCTCAAGTCTGTCAATTTAGAGACATCTTTGAAACATGTTTTTTGGACAGTGGGAGGAAACCCACATAAGGAACCAGCCATGATTTGAACCAGAGACGACCTCTTGTGACCTTATTCTTCCCCTCCCCCCTCTGCCAGAGCTACCGTGTGACAAATACATGTAAAAAACAACATTTTTTTTCAAAATGGCAGCTTTTCTGTTGGTTTAACTCCATAGCAACTATTTAATTTTTTGGTCACTTTGGGGTGACAAACAGGACTATGTAATTTTTAGAAGAATTGGCAAAAGTAAACTTTTGGATTGCCTTGGCAACCGAGATTTTGTGTTCACCACTCTCAATTTCCTAATATATTTGTATTG
The DNA here is from genome assembly GCF_002922805.2 of Oryzias melastigma. Taxonomy (NCBI): domain Eukaryota; kingdom Metazoa; phylum Chordata; class Actinopteri; order Beloniformes; family Adrianichthyidae; genus Oryzias; species Oryzias melastigma. Next base: position 12,495,542 of record NC_050529.1, on the reverse strand, counting down.
TATGTTATACTGTTTGGTTCAACTTGAGCTAGGGATTCATGTACTACATTTTCACAATATACTGGTGAAAAATATGTGGCAAGTTGTGAGAACTCATCATGCTATTGTGAAAATATGAGCCTTCAGTTTAAAAAAAAATATTCTCAATATTATATCTGTATTGTCTATATTCTCATGTTTTCATTTGACTGAAAATCATAGGTTTGATGAGCTTATTATTAAAATCATAAATGACCAAATTAAATCAATTGTTAACACATTCTATTATCGCAAATGGAAAATAAATACCGACAATCAAAATCTAATTTAATGACATTTTAAAGTTTTACAGCCAGTTTTAACTCTGTTTATTGCATAGATTAATGTAAACCAGTGACAAAATCCCTTATTCTGATTTCAATAGTTAAATTCCAGTGAATAAAAGCTTGGATTTGGGAAGCTACAAACTGTTTATGCATACTTTCATTCATAAAAGCGTTCTAGTTTGTTCAGAAGTGTGTGTTTGTGACCTTGTGTGTAGCAGGGGTCAAAAACAGCCAAGTCGTTTTCCGACAGAGGCGGGGGGCCCTCCTCCTTTGGTGATGGGACGCTCTCTTCTACGTCAGAGTCAAACAGGGAATCAAACTCCTCCTGGGCTCCTTCTGATAGGTGGTGTCTCGGTGAAGATCTGTCCAGAGATCCGGCTGGACAAAAAAATGGATGAAAGATGAGAACTGAAATCTGCAAAAAAAAAAGGCAAATAAATGAATGAAATGTAAACTTTTGTACCTCGCTCATCCACTTCTGTGTCACTGAGTTCCTCTTCTTCTTTGGGAGTTCCTCCGATCTCAATGTAGGCCTCAGCTGCCACCTCTGGCTCCCCCAGCTCTAAGCTCAAATTGGTGCCCAGATCTTGGGGTAGAGTGGGGGCCTCCCTGCCCTCTTCCTCCTCAGCGGGATCACAGTCTGAAGACCTCCGCTTGGGTAGAGGAATGAGAGGGGGAGGCAGAGGCCCGGCTGAGGACAGAGGGGAGGGATCCAGGGGCCTCGTGACTTCACCCCCCTGATGGAAGAAAAAGAAAAGGAGGGGGAGAAATGAGGAGGAGAAAGAGACGTAATGATGACAGGATGAGTCTGCATCCTCACTCTGAAGAAGTCCTTTAACTGTGGGCTGTTGTAGAGCGCCGGTATGCTGGTGGTGAACTGAAGCATGGCCTCGGCTGCCTTCCTCCTCTCCTCAATCACAGCCTCATCAAACCTCCCTAAAGCAGAAATCACAAAATACTTTATTATTGCATGATAAAAAAGGAAAGAATAAAGTATTTATAAATATTGAGCAAAGAAATGTGGCTGTTGTTGCCACGGCAAAGGGCATGAATAGTAACAAAAGGCTTTTTTGTGCCCTACTCATATTTGATATTGATATAATAGACTTTTTTTGTTATTTGCATTTTTGCAGCCCAATTAGTGAGTTTATTTTTTTCCTTATAGTCTTCAAAATTGTCCAAGAAATGCAACTTAATGATTCCAGCTGAATGTTTAAAGACCCATTCTGATGAAAAGCGCATTTTTAAAAAACATCTTTGTAGCATTTTCTCATGATGGAGGACATATATCAATAAAATTAAACAGAAAATTGCATTTCTGAGTGTTTCTTTATTCAAATTGTTGTGATTCAGGATAAGACGAATAAATACTGTTTGAAAATTAGCGTTTTTGTGACTCTTCCTGCTCCGATCCACAACTAGATTTTTTGGACTTACATTGTGGATTTATTTATTTTTGAACAATGGAAGAAAGAGAAAAAAACTGGAAACAATATGAGGGCATTTTCCTTTTTGTTTGGAAAATTTGTGTTTGTCTTTAGTTTGTATTTATTGCATAAATTATGTCCTAGAAAATAACAGTTTTTTTTTTGTCTTGAAAATTGCATAATCATGATTGAAATAATACTGGGAATGCTTTGAAAACACATCAAAGGATGATTGGAATGGGTTTTTAAATTAGTAAGTTAAAAAATAAGCCTCACCAGCAGGAAAAATGTTGAAAAACTTGAAGTAGAACAAGAAAAAACCAAAGTGGAAATGAAGGAGAAATTATCACAGCTCCCAGGGATACACAATTATCAGATCATTTTTATTCATTTTAGTCATGAACAATGTGATTTTTGCAGAACATACCAAAGACCTGTGCACGTGGAAAAGGGGGGAACTCCTCCTGTCGCCTGAACAGATTCCTGTGTGTGAAGGCCAGCTCTCCATGGAGCTTCTTCAGCTCAGAGAACCTCCTCCACACCACCACCTCCTTCACATCCTCTGGATGGCTTTTAGATACAAACTGTAAACCGCAGGAAAAATGGTTCAACCTTTACTGTCTAATTTTCTGAAGTTTTTAATAAAAGTGATTACAAAAATAAAAGCACGATTGTTCATAAACATTCAAACGTTAAATGATTGAAGAGGCTGATTTTCAATGCATGCTTGTGGAGCACAGGAGGATTAGTGCAGTCATGGGGGAGCTGAAGCCTATGAAAAGAATCACAAGTTTCCTTTTTTCCCCTTAATCGAGCATGGACATAAGAAGCTTATTGTGCTTTCAGTCAACTGATTGAAAAGAAGTCAAACTTGCATGGGTACGAATAAAAACTATTTCTGCAGCTCAATTGTCATTAATAGAAGATAAATTAAAAATTCAGAGGACGTATCTTTACAAATAAATAAATAAATACAACTTTGACAACTAAAAGAGGAGCATAACACTGACCCTCGCTGTCACTTTGTACTCCGTGTGTCCCTTCTCGTGGGTCCGAGGGTCGCTAACAGCGAAGAACCGATAATATTCTTCTTTTGGTTTCCTTGACATCTTCTGTGTTGGTTCTATCAGTGGAAAAAAATGAACAGACAAACAGAGACAAAGCAGAACTAGTCACAAAAGCAGCGCTGAACGGCTCTGTTGTGATTCTTTAGCACCTCCTCTTTCACAACTTCCTGGTTGGTGACGTCAGCGAATGCGTGATTACGTATGTAAGATGCGACGCAGATTATTTATTTTATTTTATTTTATTTGTAAAACTTTTACATTTATTTTATAATTTGAAACACTTTTTAAATATTTGTATGCATATTTTAAACATTTTTAACTCGTGATATTTTCCTCACAGTTGCTATACCTAAAATACATGTTGTTTTTCTCCCTTAGGATTTAAGAAATATATTTCGTTAGAAGGTTTTATTATTATTATTATTTTTTTGTAAAAATAATTATAGTGAATATTAGGTTGATAGTCCAACATAACAGGGGTTTAATTCGTCTCGCAGAAAAAAAAACAAACCTTTGTAGTGAGAGTTACAATCCAGTAGGAGGTGGTATTGATCCAGTTTAGTATTGAGCCAGATAATAAAAAAACGGAATAAACAGGGAAGATGAAAAATTCTGCATGGTTTTGATTTGTTTACGTAAGTAAAACGATGTTTTTTGGGGGGTGGGGGTGGGGGGTTGCAGGATAACAAACGTGCTTTGCATCGAGGAAGCTGCTCAAAGAAGAGAAAACATACGCCTTGGACATACCAGACAATAGATAAAAGAAAGCGAACTAGACTAAATTAAACTGCAAGGCCGATGAAGTTTCCGCAGTGGTTTCCCTTTCTTGTCCAGCTCTTTCTAGGCTTCTTTTCGCACTTTACGAGTAAGTTCGTGTGCAATAAACCCAAATTCATTTTATCAATTTTGTTTTCTCATAATACAAAATGAGCTAAGAAATACAAATTTCTTCTGGATGTCAGTTATTTTTGTTATATTTAACCATTTATTCATGAAATTTAATAAAAGCCAAAGTCACGTCAAAGACAAAAACACATAGCAGAGGATGGTTTCGATCCATCGACCTCTGGGTTATGGGCCCAGCACGCTTCCGCTGCGCCACTCTGCTTGATGATGATACGGACAACCATTTCGATATAAAGCAAATACTCTCCGCTCTACATTTTCTATGTAAATGTCTTTAGTAACTACGCTGTTTTTGTCGTGCTTGGACTGTGGTGCAGTAAATTCTAAATTGGTGACCCATTTTTCTTGCTCTTTGAGAACTGCCAAATACAAACACATCCATAAGTAGGTAGAACATTGTGGTCATTTTTACAGAAAGCATGTAAATACAAACTATAAAAAAGTTACGTATATGGAGTTTTTATCCTTTATATGAAAATCTGAAGAATATATGTTATGTAAGGATATAATAAAAGAGCCCTTGTGTCAAGTGAAAGGGCTTAGCGTAAAGTCTTATCAGATATACCCCACCCTGCATTATATCAAGATTTACACCAAAAATCTCAAAGTCTGAAGTACAACCAATCTAATACTTTTATTA